>NC_082393.1:695554-731122 GCF_031168955.1 Gadus macrocephalus
CCACAGCTTTCCAAGACCAACTTCTCCAACAACCAGGACTTCCGGTCCTTCCTGCGCTCGCTGTGCGACACCTTCAACGAGTTCAAGATGCACGAGCAGATTGAGAACGAGTGCATCATCGGCCTGCTGCAGCAGCGCAGCTGCACCGTGTACGACGTGCACTCGGACAACAAGCTGTCGGAGATGCTGTCCCTCTTCGAGAAGGGGCTGTGCAGCGTCAAGGTACCCACGGCCGCCTTCAGCATCCAGTGGGGGTGGTGTTGTGGTGGTGCTGTCTGTGGGGGCGGGGGTGTTGTCGTGGTGTGGTCCCTGACTGACTGTGGTGGTGTTGTGGTGGTCCCTGACTGACTGTGGGGGTGGTGTTGTGGTGGTGCTGTCTGTGGGGGCGGGGGTGTTGTCGTGGTGTGGTCCCTGACTGACTGTGGGGGTGGTGGTGGTGGTGTTGTCGTGGTGTGGTCCCTGACTGACTGTGGGGGTGGTGGTGTTGTGGTGGTGGTGGTGGTGTTGTGGTGTGGTCCCTGACTGACTGTGGGGGGGGTGGTGGTGGTGGTGTTGTGGTGTGGTCCCTGTTTAACTGGGGGGTGGTGTGGTGGTGGTGGGGGTGTTGTGGTGTGGTCCCTGTTTAACTGTGAGGGTGGTGTGGTGGTGGTGGTCTTGTGGTGTGGTCCCTGTTTAACTGTGAGGGTGGTGTGGTGGTGGTGGTGGTGGTGTTGTGGTGTGGTCCCTGACTGACTGTGGTGGTGGTGGTGTTGTGGTGTGGTCCCTGACTGACTGTGGTGGTGGTGGTCTTGTGGTGTGGTCCCTGTTTAACTGGGGGGTGGTGTTGTGTTGGTGTTGCAGAGTGAACACGAGCAGCTGAACTACGCCCGGCAGCTAAAGGAGCGACTGGAGGCCTTCACTCAGGACTTCCTGCCCCACATGAAGGAGGAGGAGGAGGTCAGGAACCCCTCACTGGACTATTACTGTTACACTGTCGACGGTTACAGTTACACTGTAGACTATTAGTTACACTGGTGACTGTTACACTGTACTATTACACTGTAGACTGTTAGTTACACTGGTGACTGTTGGACTGTTACACTGTAGACTGTTAGTTACACTGGTGACTGTTGGACTGTTACACTGTAGTATTACTGTTACACTGTAGAGTATTAGTTCCACTGTAGAGTATTAGTTCCACTGTAGAGTATTAGTTACACTGTAGAGTATTAGTTACACTGTCGACCCCCCCCGGGTCAGCCCCCCCTCTAAGCAGCAGCTGTGCCCGCAGGTCTTCCAGCCCATGCTGATGCAGTACTTCAGCTACGAGGAGCTGAAGGGCATCAAGGAGCAGGTGATGGCGGAGCACCGCCGGCAGCAGCAGTGGGAGTGTGCTGCCGAGGCGCTGAAGGGGCGGAGCCTGTGGAGCCAGGGGGAGGAGCTGCAGGGGCGGAGCCTGTGGAGCCAGGCCGAGGAGCTGCACAAGGCCTTCAAATACGCTGACCACGAGAAGACACACGGGGGTCCGTCACGCCGAGGCCACACCCTCCGACACAGACACACCCCTTTAACCACACCCTCTGACACAGACACACCCCTTTAACCACACCCTCTGACACAGACACACCCCTTTAACCACACCCTCTGACACAGACACACCCCTCTGACACAGACACACCCCTTTAACCACACCCTCTGACACAGACACACCCCTTTAACCACACCCTCTGACACAGACACACCCCTCTGACACAGACACACCCCTTTAACCACACCCTCTGACACAGACACACCCCTTTAACCACACCCTCTGACACAGACACACCCCTCTGACACAGACACACCCCTTTAACCACACCCTCTGACACAGACACACCCCTTTAACCACACCCTCTGACACAGACACACCCCTTTAACCACACCCTCTGACACAGACACACCCCTCTGACACAGACACACCCCTTTAACCACACCCTCTGACACAGACACACCCCTCTGACACAGACACACCCCTTTAACCACACCCTCTGACACAGACACACCCCTTTAACCACACCCTCTGACACAGACACACCCCTTTAACCACACCCTCTGACACAGACACACCCCTTTAACCACACCCTCTGACACAGACACACCCCTTTAACCACACCCTCTGACACAGACACACCCCTTTAACCACACCCTCTGACACAGCCACACCCCTCTGACACAGCCACACCCTCTGACACAGCCACACCCTCTGACACAGACACACCCCTCTGACACAGACACACCCCTTTAACCACACCCTCTGACACAGACACACCCCTTTAACCACACCCTCTGACACAGACACACCCCTTTAACCACACCCTCTGACACAGACACACCCCTTTAACCACACCCTCTGACACAGACACACCCCTTTAACCACACCCTCTGACACAGACACACCCCTTTAACCACACCCTCTGACAGACACACCCCTCTGACACACACACCCCTCTGACAGACACACCCCTTTAACCACACCCCTCTGACAGACACACCCCTTTAACCACACCCTCTGACACAGACACACCCCTTTAACCACACCCCTCTGACACAGACACACCCCTTTAACCACACCCCTCTGACACAGACACACCCCTTTAACCACACCCCTCTGACATACAGCCACAGCCCTCCATCATCCTTAAAGCTAAGCCCCTCCCCATGGAGTCCCTGACTGTTGACCCCTGAACCCTGGTGTGCCCGTCGTCCTCAGAAGCGGACCAGAAGGACCCGGACCCGAGGAACCCGGACCAGAAAGAACAGGACCCGGACCAGAAGGAACCGGACCCGGACCAGAAGGACCCGGAACCGAGGGACCCGGACCCGAAGGACCCGGACCCGAGGGACCCGGACCACGTATCCCAGCTGCCCCCTGAGACCCTGCTGAGGCTGCTGGGGTACCTGGGCCCCGCCGACCTGTGCCGCTGCAGCCAGGTGTGCAGGCGCTGGGCCGCGCTGACCCGGACCGGCTCCCTGTGGAGACACCTCTACCCCGTCCGCTGGGCCACAGGTAAGACTGGCGCCAGACTGGTCCCAGACTGGTCCCGGACTGGCCCCAGACTGGCCCCGGACTGGCCCCAGACTGGCCCCAGACTGGCCCCAGACTGGCCCCAGACTGGCCCCAGACTGGCCCCGGACTGGCCCCGGACTGGCCCCGGACTGGCCCCGGACTGGTCCCGGACTGGTCCCGGACTGGTCCCGGACTGGTCCCAGACTGGAACATCATAGAATGAGTGTGTGAGAGGGGTGTCTGTCCGACCTCTCCCGGAGCAGGCTTCGACCCCTCTGGTCCTGGTCCTGGACCAGGAACCAGTACTAGTCCAGCTCTTCCTGTTGTGTGTGCTGCAGGGGACTCGTACCAGGGCCCCCCCGGGGAGGTGGACCAGGAGCCCAACGAGGAGTGGGTGAGGAGCCGGCAGCACGAGGGCCGGGCCTACCAGCACTGGGACGAGGACGCCGACATCGACGAGTCCGGTGGGTCCCGACCTCACGTCCTGGGGGGGGTCACGGGGTCACGGGGTCACATTTAACCCTAACTCTGTCCGTCTGTCCAGAGGGCTCCCCCTGGGCGCTGGCGGCGGTGCGGCGGGAGAAGGCGCTGCTGAAGGGGCTGGGTTACCACCTGCTGCCCGCCGTGGGCGTCTCCGTCAGGTCCCTGGTGCTGGCCTACAGCTCCACCGTCTCCAGCAAGATGGTAGGGGGGCGCGGGGTCCTGGGGGGTCCTGCTGGGTCCTGGGGGGTCTTGCTGGGCCCTGGGGGGTCAGACCCCCAGGGCGCGGCTCACGGTATGTCCTCCCCAGGTGCGTCAGATGCTGTCGCTGTGCCCCGGCCTCTCCCACCTGGACCTGACCCAGACGGACATCAGCGACTCGGCCTTCGACTGGTGGGTGGTCCGCCGCCCCCCCCCCCCCCCCCCCCAGAGGGCCCCCAGGGCTCCGTACTGACCGCTCTGTCTCCCTCCAGCTGGTCCCTGGGGGCCAGCCCCCGCCTGCAGCACCTGGACCTGTCGGGCTGCGGGAAGATCTCGGACCAGACGCTGAGGAAGCTCTCCGTCGCCCTGGGCAACCTGCCGGCCCCCCAGGTCCCGGGCCGGGGGGGCCGGCTGCTGCGGAGCGCGCCCCTCCCCGTCGCCGCCCTGCTGGACGGCTGCGCGCCACACCCCGCCGGGCGCAAGCGGCAGGCCATCGTGTTCGGGGGCCCGGCCCCCCCGGCCCCGGGCCCCCCCCGGGTCTGGCTGCTGGACATCCTGGAGCTGGCGGACATCGAGGACGCGGCGGAGTGGGGGCGGCGCCGGGCGGGCGGCGACACCAGGGGCCTCACGGGCGCGTCCCTGGAGGGAGGCTCCTCCTCCACCTCCTGCTGCTGCAGGCGGAGCAGGAGGCGCGCCCACAGGACGGCCCTCAGCGCCTCCTTCCTGCAGCACCGGCTCAGCGCGGCGGCGGCGGCGGGAGGAGGAGACGGGCCGGGCGGCCGCGACTCCTCCTCCTGCTGCTCCGGCCCCGCGGCCCCCAGGACTAAGAACGGGGGGCCCTGCCCGCCGGGGGGGCCGCCGAGCCAGGGGCCCGGGGGCACCTGCACCCGCCCCCTGCGGTTCCTCAGCCTATCAGGGTGCCACCAGGTCACCGACGCAGGCCTCAGGTGAGCGGGGGGGCGTGCCGCACGCTGGGAGTCTTGGGGGGCCACACTCTGGGGGTCCACACTCTGGGGGTCTTGGGGGGCCGCACTCTGGGGGCCGCACTCTGGGGGGCCGCACTCTGGGGGGCCGCACTCTGGGGGGCCACACTCTGGGGGTCCACACTCTGGGGGGCGCACTCTGGGGGTCCACACCGGTCCTACATCCATTATTATTTAGTATGACCAACAACATTGGAAGCAGTCCTATAAACTGCTCTTTCCTTTAGACCAGGCCGATGTATTGAGATGATTCTTTTAATTTTTTTATCTTTATTTAACTTTTGAAATGTAAAAGAAAAATATAACATATCTATAGCATTTATATCATATCTTACTGATCCATGGTAACGGTAACAAATCCCCAAAAATAAATAATTGTTATTTTTTTATCTTAATCGCAGTCTTTGCGATGTAGCGTTCTATTACGTGGCAATCTCGATTAGAATTTGATCAATGGTTAAGCCCTAGTGTGCAGTGTAACGTACGTGGTGTACAGTGTGTAACGTGGTGCCCCCCCCCCCCCCCAGGGCCCTGTCCCAGCGCGGGGGCCTCCCCTCCCTGGAGCACCTGAACCTGTCTGGCTGCCTGCTGGTGACGGAGGTGGGGCTGCAGGAGCTGGTGTCTGCCTGCCCCGCCCTCAACGACGAGCACTTCTACTACTGCGACAACATCGACGGTACAGTGGAGACCTGGCTCGAGAGTCTAGACCTGGCTCGAGAGTCTAGACCTGGCTCGAGAGTCTAGACCAGGCTCGAGAGTCTAGACCAGGCTCGAGAGTCTAGACCAGGCTCCAGAGTCTAGACCAGGCTCCAGAGTCTAGACCAGGCTTTAGAGTGTAAACCAGGCTCTAGAGTCTAGGCTTTAGAGTCTAGACCAGGCTTTAGAGTCTGAACCAGGCTTTAGAGTCGAGACCAGGCTTTACAGTCTAGACCAGGCTTTAGAGTCTAGACCTGGCTTTAGAGTCTAGACCAGGCTCTAGAGTCTAGACCAGGCTCTAGAGGCTAGACCAGGCTTTAGAGTCTGAACCAGGCTTTAGAGTCTAGACCAGGCTCTAGAGTCTAAACCAGGCTCTAGGGTGTAAACCAGTGTAAAGGCAGAAGTGTGAAATCAAAAGAAAACGCACAATGGAATCCTTGACGTTAAAGCTTAGGGGGTTAGCACGTGGCTAACGTTATAGCTTGGGGCTAGCCCGCGGCTAACCGCTGTTTGTTTTGCAGGACCCCACGCGGACACGGCCAGCGGCTGTCAGAACCTGCAGTGTGGCTTCAGGGCCTGCTGCCGGTCCGGAGAGTGACCCCACCGTGACCCCCCCCCCCTCCCCCACCCTGGAGGGGGAACCCCACCGCGACCCCCCCTCCCCACCGCGACCCCTCCTCCTCTATTGCACTTTAACCTGAATCCCAGTCGCTGTACATGTTGTTAATTGATGAAATGTTTGTGGATGAAACTGTAAAAGGAATGTGGTTCCCAAATGTTTTTCTAGGGAACGTTTGTGTAGGAAGGCTAACGGAGGGCTAATGCTTACGCTAAAGCCTGTTCTGGCGCTGTAGGGCATGGAGGAGGAATCCAGATCCCCCTCGACACTTCTCCTGCCCCCTCATCAACCACGCCCTCTCTCTCTCCCTCTCCCTCCCTCGTCTGAGTAGTATCTGATCAGTCCTTGTGTCGGCCCAGGTGTCGGCTGATGATTTAAACGTGGTGATGTGCTCGGTTCCTGCTCCCGCCACACGGGGAGGTTTAGAACCGGTTTGGGCTCTGCTCTGAAGGGCCCGTAGCAACGCTAACATTAGCTTTAACATTAGCTTACAGCCGCTCATAACTCACTTTCAGGACGGATTCGTCAACACTCCACTGACGTAGTGAGACCAGAGGCTGGGTCACTGACCCCTGAGGTCAAGGGTCACTGACGGCATGTTGAGGATATACAACATGAAGTCTCACAGCGCATGAGGAGACACCAGCGTCACCTGGAGAACAATAAAGTTTTTTGTTTCAATTCCTCGCCTGCTGGTCCTTCACTGATTGAGGAGAGACACGTCGTACAGGTGTGCCCACTGAGAGAGAGACAAGTCGTACAGGTGTGGTGCTGATGAGGGAGAGACAAGTCGTACAGGTGTGGTGCTGATGAGGGAGAGACAAGTCGTACAGGTGTGCCCACTGAGGGAGAGACAAGTCGTACAGGTGTGCTGATGAGGGAGAGACAAGTCGTACAGGTGTGCCCACTGAGGGAGAGACAAGTCGTACAGGTGTGGTGCTGATGAGGGAGAGACGAGTCGTACAGGTGTGGTGCTGATGAGGGAGAGACAAGTCGTACAGGTGTGGTGCTGATGAGGGAGAGACAAGTCGTACAGGTGTGCCCACTGAGGGAGAGACAAGTCGTACAGGTGTGGTGCTGATGAGGGAGAGACAAGTCGTACAGGTGTGCCCACTGAGGGAGAGACAAGTGGTACAGGTGTGGTGCTGATGAGGGAGAGACAAGTCGTACAGGTGTGGTATACACAACTATATTAAAAAGCAATACGTTTAGAAAAACAATGTTTACACATGATGTGAGGTTATGAGAACCCAATCATACATTATTATAAATAATCTGTCCTGAAACTCGCACAAAATATACTCTTGCTAGTTGGTGGTTAAAATGTTATAAAAAAGAAACCCTTGGTATATAAAAGCAATAACGTTAGGAACGCCCCCTGGTGGCTATTAGCATTATAACATGATGCTAATGTCACATACAGAAGCAGTGCAGTAACGTTAGCGCTATCGCTGTACAACAGCAGTGCTAGTGCTAGCGCTAGCGCTGTGTAAAAGCAGTACAGTAATGCTATCGCTAAACAAAGTAGTGTGGTAATGCTAGTGCTAGCGCTGTGTAAAAGCAGTACAGTAATGCTATCGCTAAACAAAGTAGTGTGGTAATGCTAGTGCTAGCGCTGTGTAAAAGCAGTACAGTAATGCTATCGCTAAACAAAGTAGTGTGGTAATGCTAGTGCTAGCGCTGTATAAAAGCAGTACAGTAATGCTATCGCTAAACAAAGTAGTGTGGTAATGCTAGTGCTAGCGCTGTGTAAAAGCAGTACAGTAATGCTATCGCTAAACAAAGTAGTGTGGTAATGCTAGTGCTAGCGCTGTGTAAAAGCAGTACAGTAATGCTATCGCTAAACAAAGTAGTGTGGTAATGCTAGTGCTAGCGCTGTGTAAAAGCAGTACAGTAATGCTATCGCTAAACAAAGTAGTGTGGTAATGCTAGTGCTAGCGCTGTGTAAAAGCAGTACAGCAGCGCGAGTGCTAGCATAGGCCTACAGTAAGTAACATGTATAAAAGCAGCAGTGTAGCATTAATGCTCTCTTGTGTGTGGAAGCAGCCCGGGGCCAACCGGGCTACCTGCAGCGCAGCAGTGAGGCGAGGTACACCCAGACGGAGAGCACGTTGTTGGGGTAGGGGTGGACGTACACGGCCAGGGCGAACTCCACGTTGGAGGCCTCCGCGCTGTGGACCCCCGTGCTGAAGACCGCCTCCACCACCGGGCGCAGCTCGGAGAACGGCAGGTGGAGGGGGAACCCCGAGATCTGGGGTTAGACAGTACAGAGACGGGCCATTAAGGAGCAGGTAGGGGTTAGACAGTACAGAGACAGGTCATTAAGGAGCAGGTAGGGGTTAGACAGTACAGAGACAGGTCATTAAGGAGCAGGTAGGGGTTAGACAGTACAGAGACAGGTCATTAAGGAGCAGGTAGGGGTTAGACAGTACAGAGACAGGTCATTAAGGAGCAGGTAGGGGTTAGACAGTACAGAGACAGGTCATTAAGGAGCAGGTAGGGGTTAGACAGTACAGAGACAGGTCATTAAGGAGGGGGTAGGGGTTAGACAGTACAGAGACAGGTCATTAAGGAGCAGGTAGGGGTTAGACAGTACAGAGACAGGTCATTAAGGAGCAGGTAGGGGATAGACAGTACAGAGACAGGTCATTAAGGAGCAGGTAGGGGTTAGACAGTACAGAGACAGGTCATTAAGGAGCAGGTAGGGTTAGACAGTACAGAGACAGGTCATTAAGGAGCAGGTAGGGGTTAGACAGTACAGAGACAGGTCATTAAGGAGCAGGTAGGGGTTAGACGGTACAGAGACAGGTCATTAAGGAGCAGGTAGGGGTTAGACGGTACAGAGACGGGTCATTAAGGAGCAGGTAGGGGTTAGACAGTACAGAGACAGGTCATTAAGGAGCAGGTAGGGGTTAGACAGTACAGAGACAGGTCATTAAGGAGCAGGTAGGGGTTAGACGGTACAGAGACAGGTCATTAAGGAGCAGGTAGGGGTTAGACAGTACAGAGACAGGTCATTAAGGAGCAGGTAGGGGTTAGACAGTACAGAGACAGGTCATTAAGGAGCAGGTAGGGGTTAGACAGTACAGAGACGGGTCATTAAGGAGCAGGTAGGGGTAAGACAGTACAGAGACAGGTCATTAAGGAGCAGGTAGGGGTTAGACGGTACAGAGACAGGTCATTAAGGAGCAGGTAGGGGTTAGACAGTACAGAGACGGGTCATTAAGGAGCAGGTAGGGGTTAGACAGTACAGAGACGGGTCATTAAGGAGCAGGTAGGGGTTAGACAGTGCAGAGACAGGTCATTAAGGAGCAGGTAGGGGTTAGACAGTACAGAGACGGGTCATTAAGGAGCAGGTAGGGGTTAGACAGTACAGAGACAGGTCATTAAGGAGCAGGTAGGGGTTAGACAGTACAGAGACGGGTCATTAAGGAGCAGGTAGGGGTTAGACAGTACAGAGACAGGTCATTAAGGAGCAGGTAGGGGTTAGACAGTACAGAGACAGGTCATTAAGGAGCGGGTAGGGGTTAGACAGTACAGAGACATGTCATTAAGGAGCGGGTAGGGGTTAGACAGTACAGAGAACACAGGAACACTAACACAGTTTTCCCCAGAGTCACTAACCCCAGGGCCCAGACTCACTAACCCCCGGGGCCAGACTCACCAACCCGGGGCCCAGAGTCTCTAACCCGGGGCCCAGACTCTCTAACCCGGGGCCCAGACTCTCTAACCCGGGGCCCAGACTCTCTAACCCGGGGCCCAGACTCTCTAACCCGGGGCCCAGACTCACCAACCCGGGGCCAGACTCACCAACCCGGGGCCAGACTCACCAACCCGGGGCCAGACTCACCAACCCGGGGCCCAGACTCACCAACCCGGGGCCAGACTCACCAACCCGGGGCCCAGACTCACCAACCCGGGGCCAGACTCACCAACCCGGGGCCACTCACCCGGTAGTCCCCCAGCAGGGCCTGCAGCTCCAGGCGGTGCTGGTCGTCCGGGTCGCGCCCCCCGCTGAGCTCCAGCCGGGGCAGGAAGTGGCGCAGCGTGGAGGTGCAGTAGCGGTTCCAGCGGGTGGGCTGCCGTGGCCGCCACTCCATCAGCTTCTCCTTCAGGACCTTCTCCATCCTGGGGAGGAGGACACAGTCATCAGACGGCTGCTGGAGGAGAGGGGGGAGGAGAGGGTGTGAGTGCTCCTACCTCTCCTGGAGCTCTGCGGCGGCGGCCCGGTCTGAGCGACGGTAGACCAGCTCCGGGGGCTGAGGAGAACCAGACACCACACGGAATGAAACTCACTCCTACCGACCTCATGAGGAGATAGGAGACATCTCCATGACCTCTGAGGAGGTAGGAGACCTCATGAGGAGGCAGGAGACCTCATGAGGAGGCAGGAGACCTCATGAGGAGGCAGGAGACCTCGTTAGGAGGCAGGAGGCCTCGTTAGGAGGCAGGAGGCCTCGTTAGGAGGCAGGAGGCCTCATTAGGAGACAGGAGGCCTCGTTAGGAGACAGGGGACTGACCTGGACGCTGGCCAGGCCGGGGTGGGGGAAGGAGCGGGAGAAGAAGGGCTTCCAGAGGTGGGCCTTCCCCACGTCCAGACTGATCCTCATGGGGGAGGCGTGCTCCTGGATGTTGAACCACACCTGGTGGAGCACAGACCCCCAGGGTGAGGGGTAGGGTGAGGGTGAGGGTTAGGGGTAGGGTGGGGTAGGGTGAGGGGTAGGGTGAGGGTAGGGGTAGGGTGAGGGGTAGGGTGAGGGTAGGGTGTGGGTAGGGTGAGGGTAGGGTGAGGGTAGGGTGAGGGTAGGGTGAGGGTAGGGTGAGGGGTAGGGTGAGGGTAGGGTGAGGGGTAGGGTGAGGGTAGGGTGAGGGGTAGGGTGAGGGTAGGGTGAGGGTAGGGTGAGGGTAGGGTGAGGGTAGGGGTAGGGTGAGGGGTAGGGTGTGGGTAGGGTGAGGGTAGGGTGAGGGTAGGGTGTGGGTAGGGTGTGGGTAGGGTGTGGGTAGGGTGAGGGTAGGGTGAGGGTAGGGTGAGGGTAGGGTGTGGGTAGGGTGAGGGTAGGGGTAGGGTGAGGGTAGGGTGTGGGTAGGGTGTGGGTAGGGTGAGGGTAGGGTGTGGGTAGGGTGAGGGTAGGGTGTGGGTAGGGTGAGGGTAGGGTGTGGGTAGGGTGAGGGTAGGGTGTGGGTAGGGTGAGGGTAGGGGTAGGGTGAGGGTAGGGTGTGGGTAGGGTGTGGGTAGGGTGAGGGTAGGGTGTGGGTAGGGTGAGGGTAGGGTGAGGGTAGGGTGTGGGTAGGGTGAGGGTAGGGGTAGGGTGAGGGTAGGGTGAGGGTAGGGTGAGGGTAGGGTGAGGGTAGGGTGAGGGTAGGGTGTGGGTAGGGGTAGGGTGAGGGTAGGGTGAGGGGTAGGGTGAGGGGTAGGGTGAGGGGTAGGGTGAGGGGTAGGGTGAGGGTAGGGTGAGGGGTAGGGTGAGGGGTAGGGTGAGGGGTAGGGTGAGGGGTAGGGTGAGGGTAGGGTGAGGGGTAGGGTGAGGGGTAGGGTGAGGGGTAGGGTGAGGGTAGGGTGAGGGTAGGGTGTGGGTAGGGGTAGGGTGAGTGCAGCGAGCAGCGAGGCCCCTGGTAGTCTTACGTTGTCGGCGCTGACCAGGCACCCCACGGCCTGCAGGGGGCAGAAGGTGTCGTGCTGCCCGTAGTGGTGGCCGCTGCTGGGGTTCCAGATCAGGAAGCGGCTCTGCTCCAGGGTCAGGACGTACGCCGTTGGGCCCTGGGCAAAGAGGAGGGTCAGCAGGGCCCAGGGGACAGGAAGGCGGAGGTTCCCCCTGACCACAGGAAGGTGGAGGTACCCCCTGACCACAGGAAGGTGGAGGTTCCCCCTAACCACAGGAAGGCGGAGGTTCCCCCCTGACCACAGGAAGGTGGAGGTCCCCCCCTGACCACATTAGGGTGGAGGTTCTACATCTGACCACAGTAAGGTGGAGGTTCCCCACCTCGGGTATGGCGGTGCCGATGATAAGCCACGCCTTCTTCCCCATGGACAGGAAGTAGTTGCAGAGCAGCACAGCGTGTTCCTCCTCGTCGCCCGCCAGCAGCGTCAGGAATTGCTGCAGGAAACAGGAAGTACAGGATTGAGCTCGGCCCCGCCCCTCAGCCAGAGCTCCCAGGGATGGGATTTCATTATTATTTAATTCACTCTACAATAAGCGTACATATATTAGATAACCATTAGTTAACAATGGTCAATGCAGTCATAAGCATTACCTTACACTTACCTTAGTTAATTAACGGTTGACTAATGTGTAGGACTCACGTCGCTGGTGCTCCAGAGGTCGCAGGCCCCGGAGAAGGAGGTGCTGTCGGGGAGCGACGGGACCAGGGACACGAACCGGGCCACCAGGTCCTGGGAGGAGGGGTGAGAGGTCAGGGGTCAGCGGTTAGAGGTCAGCGGTCAGGAGTCAGAGGTTAGAGGTCAGGAGTCAGAGGTCAGGGGTTAGAGGTCAGGGGTGAGGGGTTAGAGGTCAGGGGTCAGAGGTTAGAGGTCAGGGGTGAGGGGTCAGCGGTTAGAGGTCAGCGGTTAGAGGTCAGGGGTTAGAGGTCAGGGGTGAGGGGTTAGAGGTCAGAGGTCAGGGGTGAGAGGTCAGGGGTCAGCGGTTAGAGGTCAGGAGTCAGAGGTTAGAGGTCAGGGGTTAGAGGTCAGGGGTTAGAGGTCAGGGGTGAGGGGTTAGAGGTCAGAGTTCAGGGGTTAGAGGTCAGAGTTCAGGCTGTACTGACCGTGGCGTCCTGCGGGTTGGGGAAGGCGTCCAGCAGCTCTGGGGGGGGGTTGAGGGCCCGTATGAAGCGCGTGATGAACACCGTCTTGCCGCTGATGTCGATGACGGAGGTGAGGCAGGGCCGGTCGGGGAAGCTAAGCCCCGCCTCCTTCTCAAACCGCTCCGACGCCAGCAGCAGACGCTCCTCCTCCTGGCTGTCAAACTACAGGCAGGACTGCAGTTAGCTCCACGCTAGGGCTAGGTTAGCTCCATGCTAGCACTAGGTTAGGGCTAGGTTAGCTGCTCCATGAATAAGGGGGGAGGGTCTAGGAAGGTCAGAGGGAAGGGTCTAGGGAGGTCAGAAGGGAGGGTCTAGGGAGGTCAGAGGGGAGGGTCTAGGGAGGTCAGAAGGGAGGGTCTAGGGAGGTCAGAGGGGAGGGTCTAGGGAGGTCAGAGGGGAGGGTCTAGGGAGGTCAGAGGGGAGGGTCTAGGGAGGTCAGAAGGGAGGGTCTAGGGAGGTCAGAGGGGAGGGTCTAGAGAGGTCAGGGGGGAGGGTCTAGGGTGGTCAGGGGGAGGGTCTAGGGAGGTCAGGGGGGAGGGACAAGGGAGGTCAGAGGGAGGGTCTAGGGAGGTCAGAGGGGAGGGTCTAGGGAGGTCTGGGGGGAGGGTCTAGGGAGGTCAGGGGGAGGGTCTAGGGAAGTCAGAGGGGGGTGAAGTACCTGGCCTACCTTCTCGTCCTTTAGCTACGCAGCATCAGAGCAGAGGTCACAGCTCACACAACCATCAGCGATACCAGAACCCCTCTGACATGTGACCTCTGACCTCTAACCCCAGCCACAGGCAGTAGGAGTAAAGGTTCCTCTCACATTGATCACATCCTCTTGCATTAAGGTCTGCACCCTTCACCATGCATATATTAAATAACCATTATGTATAGCCATTAATCAACAATACAACTTACAATTCACTTAATTAACATTTGACCAATTTCTAGTAATTAATTAACATGAGTTAATGACTAAGAATTATGTAGAAGTGATGGTTAGGGATAATCTTTTTAAATAATGTTTAATTAATACCTTAGTAAACATGAACTAACAGCCTCAGTTTAACAGCATAAAGAGACGAAGCGTGACGTAGGCTGACTCGCGTGATGTAGCCTGAAATAGCCTGACTCGCGTGATGTAGCCTGACGTAGCCTGACGTGGTGCCCCACCTTCTCCCTGACGGTGTCTCCAGGCACCAGCTGCGGCTCCATGGTGATGAAGACGGTGAGGAAGGTTCCCTCGCTGAGGCTGCGCACTGTGTCGTAGCCGCCGCCGTCGCCATGGCTGCGCTCCTTGCTGTAGCCTAGCAACACCGCCGGCGTGTCCACCTTGAAGGTCCCGTCGATCTGCCCACACAGACCCCGCCCCCCCGTACAGCGGACCAATCAGCACGCAGCTATGACCACCACATGGCCGGATCGTCACTCACACACCATTACTAATGCTGTAGTGCTAGCATGCATTGAGCTACCCGTGTCATTGCTCTTTGGCATGCCAACATGCTAGTGCTAGCACAGTGAAGCGTACATGCTAGTGCTAGCACAGTGAAGCGGAGATATAGTGACTACAGTAAGGTGGGGGTTTATGGAACATGCTAGTGCTAGCACAGTGAAGCGGAGATATAGTGACCACAGTAAGGTGGGGGTTTATAGAACATGCTAGTGCTAGCAGTGAAGCGGTGAGATAGTGACCACAGTAAGGTGGGGGTTTATAGAACATGCTAGTGCTAGCACAGTGAAGCGTACATGCTAGTGCTAGCACAGTGAAGCGGAGATATAGTGACCACAGTAAGGTGGGGGTTTATAGAACATGCTAGTGCTAGCAGTGAAGCGGTGAGATAGTGACCATAGTAAGGTGGGGGTTTATAGAACATGCTAGTGCTAGCACAGTGAAGCGTACATCCTAGTGCTAGCAGTGAAGCGGGGAGATAGTGACCACAGTAGGGTGGGGGTTTATAGAACATGCTAGTGGTGCTGTGGTGGAGGTGGAGGTGGAGGGCGTGGTGGGGGAGGGGCGGGGCTAGGGGAGTGGCCTCACCCGGGCCTGGGAGTAGATGGTGCTGAAGGGGATCTTGACGGAGCCCAGCCAGTGGCGCTCCACCCGGGTGTGGATCGACCGCCCGCCCTCCGCGTCGTCCTGGAGACCAGACACCCGTACAGGGTTACTGCAGTACTACACTAGTACTACATGCATTAAAGAGTAGTACTACAGACATTAAAGAGTAGTACTACATACATTAAAGAGTAACAGTACATACATTAAAGAGTAGTAATACAGACATTAAAGAGTAGCACTACATACAAAGAGACAGTAGCGTTTTCGCTTAGCACTAGACACATTAAAGAGACAGTAGCGTGTTAGCTTAGCACTAGACACTTTAAAGAGACAGTAGCGTGTTAGCTTAGCACTAGACACATTAAAGAGACAGTAGCGTGTTAGCTTAGCACTAGACACATTAAGGAGACAGTAGCGTGTTAGCTTAGCACTAGACACATTAAAGGGACAGTAGCGTTTTCGCTTAGCACTAGACACATTAAAGGGACAGTAGCGTGTTAGCTTAGCACTAGACACATTAAAGAGACAGTAGCTTGTTAGCTTAGCACTAGACACTTTAAAGAGACAGTAGCGTGTTAGCTTAGCACTAGACACATTAAAGGGACAGTAGCGTGTTAGCTTAGCACTAGACACATTAAGGAGACAGTAGCGTGTTAGCTTAGCACTAGACACATTAAGGAGACAGTAGAGTGTTAGCTTAGCACTAGACACATTAAAGAGACAGTAGCTTGTTAGCTTAGCACTAGACACTTTAAGGAGACAGTAGCGTGTTAGCTTAGCAGTAGACACATTAAGGAGACAGTAGCGTGTTAGCTTAGCACTAGACACATTAAGGAGACAGTAGCGTGTTAGCTTAGCACTAGACACATTAAGGAGACAGTAGCGTGTTAGCTTAGCACTAGACACATTAAGGAGACAGTAGCGTGTTAGCTTAGCACTAGACACATTAAGGAGACAGTAGCGTGTTAGCTTAGCACTAGACACATTAAGGAGACAGTAGCGTGTTAGCTTAGCACTAGACACATTAAGGAGACAGTAGCGTGTTAGCGTGGAGCCGTCCTTGCGGCGCCTCTTCCTCACCACTCCCAGCTCCTGCAGCACCTCGTCGAAAAGGTTGATGAAGACCACGTCCTTCACGGCCTGCAGCCCCGTGGTGCTGTAGTCCCCGTTCAGAGCGCTGGAGGAGAACGAGAGACCATGAGACACGATACACCCTACAGCCCTCCTCAAACTAACATAACACGTCTCATACTCTACTGTATCCTACTGTATCCTACTGTACTGTATCATATCGTACTGTACTCTACTGTACTGTATTCTACTTTATCCTCCTCTACTGCACTGCATTCTTCTGTATCATACTCTACTGTACTGTATTCTTCTCAACTGTACTCTACTGTGCTTTGTTGCACAGACCAGATACAGATGTATTTATTTATTGCTACACACTCCATTATTAACACAAATAAGATATAATAATTGCTGCTAACATCTGCTGCTGCTGCTTCTTCTTTTTAAAATGTATTTATTTATACAATGTCTTGTTGCATTTTAGCTTGTGTTTTTCTTGCTTGTTTATGTGTCTTGTCTGTACTACCGCTGCTGGAATTTTGAATTTCCCTGAAGGAGCATTCCCAAGGGATCAATAAAGTGTCTATCCATCTATCTATCTATCTATCTATCTATCTATCTATCTATCTATCTATCTATCTATCTATCTATCTATCTACAGTATCATGCAGTACCCTCCTGTACCTGAAGGGGAGCTCCAGCTCCTGTATTGTACAGTAGCCTGCAGTACCCTCCTGTACCTAAAGGGGAGCTCCAGCTCCTGTATTGTACAGTAGCCTGCAGTACCCTCCCGTACCTGAAGGGGAGCTCCAGCTCCTGTATTGTACAGTAGCCTGCAGTACCCTCCTGTACCTAAAGGGGAGCTCCAGCTCCTGTATTGTACAGTAGCCTGCAGTACCCTCTCGTACCTGAAGGGGAGCTCCAGCTCCTGGTTCCAGCAGGGGTTTGGCCCCTCAGCAGGGGACGTCTGGAGGACCGTCCTCTGGAAGGACACTTCCACGAAGGGTCTGACCTACACACACACACACACATACACACACACACACACACACACACACACACACAGTTGACTTGCCGCCCACCAGGTGGAGGAAGATGATGTCTGTTGCTAGGCAACCCATCCTACCTGGCTCAGCAGCCAATCGCTGCCCTGGGCGGGGGTCTGAGGCGGGGGGGCGGCGAACGACTCGCTGAAGGAGGGGCCCCCCGGCCTGGCCGGCGGCCTGCTGGAACATCACACAGGGGTCAGGTCAGAGGTCAGAGCGAAGGGTCAGAGGTCAGAGCGGGGAGGTGGGGGGCCAACCTACTGAAGGGGGGTCATACTGGCTTGTAGTAGGTCCTAGGTCAGAGGTCGTATGTCAGGGGTCTACCTGCTGAAGGGGCGTCCTACGCGCACGTCGTAGGTCAGAGGTCGTAGGTCAGGGGCCTACCTGCTGAAGGGGCGTCGTGCAGGCACGTCGTAGGTCAGAGGTCAAAGGTCGTAGGTCAGGGGCCTACCTGCTGAAGGGGCGTCATGCGGGCACGTCGTAGGTCAGAGGTCATAGGTCAGAGGTCGGGGCCTACCTGCTGAAGGGGCGTCGTGCGGGCATGTCGTAGGTAAGAAGTCGTAGGTCAGAGGTCGTAGGTCAGGGGCCTACCTGCTGAAGGGGCGGCGTGCGGGCACGTCGTAGGCCCTGATGATGTTGACCAGCAGCCGGATGTCTCCGTCCGTCAGGTTCTGCGCCGTCACCTTCTTCCTCTCCTTGCGCTGCGGCTTCAGCGGCCGCTTGGGCTCGGCAAGCTTGAACAGGTTCAGCCCCAGGATGCTGGTCGCCGTGACAACAGAAGGGTGTTAGGGCGCCATGGTTACCGGGGGATGGAGACGGGACAGGGAGGGGGTTTGAAGACGAGGGAGGAGACGTGACGAAGGACGAGGGTTCGGGTTCACCGCTGACTCGACTCGAGCTAGGACACGTAGAGGGCTGGAAGGGGTCAGGGGTCAGGGGTCAAGGGTCACGTCGGGGTCACGGGGCACGTCGAGGTCGGGGGTCAGAGGGCAACGAGAGACACAGAGTAGAAGAGAGGCACATACCCGGGCCCTGCGCCACTGTGAGGGAAACAACAGACAGCAGACGGTGAATGGACCGCGATATACCGCTGCCACAACACTGGCTCACGTTCACCCGTTCACCCGTTCACCCGTTCACCCGCACACTGCCCCACACGCCGCCCCCGTAGGGAGATGAGGGGTTAAAGGGTCTCGGTTGGAGTCCACCTGCCCCAGCGCCCATCGCCTGAGCACATCTGCACCATCGCACTGGAGAGGAACCCAGCAGCCGGCTTCTGTACTGGGACCGCAGGCTGGGAGGAAGAGGACCTTGAACCTGTGCATCTGAATCCACTAGAGCAGTGTGGAAGACCACCTTGAACCTGTGCATCTGAATCCACTAGAGCAGTGAGGAAGAGCTCATTCATTTCACTCACTCACTTTCTGAGATACTGAATTTTGAGCTGTAAGCCAAACTCATCACGATGAACACAAATGAAGGCTGGAAATGTTTCCCTTTGTTTGTAATGAATCGATATGATATAAGGAGTTTCACTTTTTAAATTTAATTATTTAAATCAAGTCTATTTTCCACACTATTCTAATTGATTGAGGTGACCCTGTGAGGGGGGGCTACGCAGGAGGACAGCATCTGCTCGCCATCACACGGACTGAGCCGGGGGGGGGGGGGGGGAGGGGGCACATGTCGTTCATGTGTCCTGTCCTAGCGGGACAGGACACATGAACGACATTACACCAGAAGTTTGATATGACGGCTACACACACGTCCGAGGAGCGTATTAGAGTCAGCGTTCAACACGCAGCCCCTCAGCCCCCCGCCTCCTCCAGTGAGACGGGCCCAACGACGGAGGGAGGAGGATCAGAGGTTAGAGTTTACAGATAGTTAGAGAGATACAGTCGTCAGGAGTCAGAGATACAGTCATCATAATTAGAGATTCAGCTGTCAGTAATTAGATACAGTCGCCATTAATTAGAGATACAGTCATCAGTACTCAGATACAGTTGTCATTAATTAGAGATACAATCTTCATTAATTAGAGATACAGGGGTCAGAGGTCAGAGATACAGTGGTAAGGGGTCAGAGATACAGTAGTCAGAGATACAGTGGTCAGAGATACAGAGGTCAGAGATACAGTAGTCAGAGATACAGTGGTCAGAGATACAGTAGTCAGGGATACAGTAGTCAGAGATACAGTGGTCAGAGATACAGTAGTCAGAGATACAGTAGTCAGAGATACAGTGGTCAGAGATACAGTAGTCAGAGATACAGTAGTCAGAGATACAGTGGTCAGAGATACAGTGGTCAGAGATACAGTAGTCAGAGATACAGTAGTCAGAGATACAGTGGTCAGAGATACAGTGGTCAGAGATACAGTAGTCAGGGATACAGTAGGGATGGAGATATTACCCGATGCTGGGGACCTGCTCCTCCATGACGAGGTCTGACAGCAGATAGTGGTGCTTGGCCACCAGGAACCGGTTGATCACCGACTCCCTGATCTGGAGGAGGAGGAGGAGGAGGAGGAGGAGGAGAGGAGGAGGGACACAAAGGAGATGAAGTTGAGGAGGAGGAGGCCAGGAGAGTGTATGCTCCGTGATGAAGAGTCCTCCTCACCTTCTGAAGGTACTTGGCCACCAGAGCTCTGTGGGAGTCCAGGTGTTCTCTGGTGTCCACGATGTCTCCTTCCCTCAGCCTCCGCTCGTACTCCTAACCAGGAGGAACACAACGCAGGTCATCAAGAGAGGGGTTAGGAGGGCTCTCCTCTCCTCTCTCCTCTCTCCTCTCTCCTCAGAGAGAAGACCTCTCCTCTCTCCTCAAAGAGAGGATCTCCTCTCCTCTCTCCTCAGAGAGAGGATCTCCTCTCATCAGAGAGAAGACCTCTCCTCTCTCCTCAGAGAGAAGACCTCTCCTCTCTCCTCTCTCCTCAGAGAGAAGACCTCTCCTCTCTCCTCTCTCCTCAGAGAGAAGACCTCTCCTCTCTCCTCAAAGAGAGGATCTCCTCTCCTCTCTCCTCTCTCCTCAAAGAGAGGATCTCCTCTCCTCTCTCCTCTCTCCTCAAAGAGAGGATCTCCTCTCCTCTCTCCTCAGAGAGAAGGCCTCTCCTCTCTCCTCAGAGAGAAGACCTCTCCTCTCTCCTCTCTCCTCAGAGAGAAGGCCTCTCCTCTCTCCTCAGAGAGAAGACCTCTCCTCTCCTCAGAGAGAAGACCTCTCCTCTCTCCTCAGAGAGAAGACCTCTCCTCTCTCCTCTCTCCTCAGAGAGAAGACCTCTCCTCTCTCCTCAAAGAGAAGACCTCTCCTCTCTCCTCAAAGAGAGGATCTCCTCTCCTCTCTCCTCTCTCCTCAGAGAGAGGACCTCTCCTCTCTCCTCAGAGAGAGGATCTCCTCTCATCAGAGAGAAGACCTCTCCTCTCTCCTCAGAGAGAAGACCTCTCCTCTCCTCAAAGGGAAGATCTCTCCTCACCTGGAACGTCTTGTCGGTGACCTCCCTCTCCAGCGACGGAACACATCTGTAGTTGCGGAACTCCGACACCTCTTGGCTCCTCAGGCGGAGGAGCCTGAACCTCCTGGAGCGCTCCAGCTCCTCCTCCGTGGCGAAGTTAAACTCCTCCTGCAGCTGCTCCAGACGGAAGTACTCCGGAGCGGTCACCTCCCCACTGCTCGCCACCTGGGAGGAGGAGGAGGAGGAGGAGGAGGAGGAGGAGGAGCAGGAAGAGGAGGAGGAGGAGGAGCAGGAGGAGCAGGAGGAGGAGGAGGAAGAGCAGGAGGAGGAGGAGCAGAAGGAGGAGGAGGAGGAGTGGGAGGAAGAGCAGGAGGAGGAGGAGGAGGAGGAAGAGCAGGAGGAGGAAGAGCAGGAGGAGGAGGAGGAGGAGGAGTGGGAGGAAGAGCAGGAGGAGGCGGAGGAAGCGCAGGAGGAGGAGGAGGGCCTTGACGTTAGATCTACAGCCCAGCGAGAGGCCAGATATGGCCCTGTCTCTAACCACAATGTGATCCATGTTTTAGGGGGGTTCCGCCCCCGGGTGGGAGCGGTCAGCCCCTGAGAGCCCTCCCCTGTGCCCTAGTGACATCACGAGTGGGCGTGTCCACCCAGATGGGGAGGGCTGGTGGCGGCTGACCCTCTCCTCCGGGCGCGGACCCCCTCCACTGGGGGGGGGGGGGGGGCAGACCTTGAGCAGCTGCATGACGGCCGTGTTCTGGGGGTCGTTGGGGTCCAGGCGCGACTCGGCCGCCCACTCCCCCATCCTCCTCAGGTCCCCCAGACCGGACGCCCCCATACCGGGGAAGGGGTCCCCGCACCCCCTACACACACACACACACAAACAGGCACACACAGGCACACACACAGCTTTAGATGAACTCTCTCTGTGAGTGGCTGAGCGACCGAGTGGGTCGATGGTTACCTGTGCAGGGCCCCGGGGGGGGGCTGTGTGGGGGGCGGGGCCAGGGGCGTGTCCTCCTCCCCCCTGCCCCAGGACACACAGCACGCCATCTTACCCGAGGTCAGCAGGGTCTGCCGGTTCCCCCCGTCCTCCTGGAAGGAGAAGGGGACGTCTGGGGGGAGGGGGGAGGGAGAGGAGAGAGGGGGGAGGGAGAGAGGGGGGAGGGAGAGGAGAGAGGGGGGAGGGGGGCGTGGTCACTCCCAGGCTCAGACAGGCAGAATGTATTCACCCAATAGAAGTTCCTTTGGGTGAGGGAGTGAATCAGTGAATCAGTGAGTGAGTGAGTGAGTGAGTGAGTGAGTGAGTGAGTGAGTGAGTGAGGGAGTGAGTGAGTGGATAGTGAGTGGTGAAGGGGTGAGGGAGTGAGTGGATAGTGAGTGAGTGAGGGAGTGAGTGAGTGGATAGTGAGCGGTGAAGGGGTGAGTGAGTGAGTGGATAGTGAGTGGTGAAGGGGTGAGTGAGTGAGTGGATAGTGAGCGGTGAAGGGGTGAGGGAGTGAGTGGATAGTGAGTGGTGAAGGGGTGAGGGAGTGAGTGGATAGTGAGCGGTGAAGGGGTGAGGGAGTGAGTGGATAGTGAGTGGTGAAGGGGTGAGGGAGTGAGTGGATAGTGAGCGGTGAAGGGGTGAGGGAGTGAGTGGATAGTGAGTGGTGAAGGGGTGAGGGAGTGAGTGGATAGTGAGTGGTGAAGGGGTGAGTGAGTGAGTGGATAGTGAGTGGTGAAGGGGTGAGGGAGTGAGTGGATAGTGAGTGGTGAAGGGGTGAGTGAGTGAGTGGATAGTGAGCGGTGAAGGGGTGAGGGAGTGAGTGGATAGTGAGTGGTGAAGGGGTGAGGGAGTGAGTGGATAGTGAGTGGTGAAGGGGTGAGGGAGTGAGTGGATAGTGAGTGGTGAAGGGGTGAGTGAGTGTGTGGTGAGTGAGTGGTGAAGGGGTGAGGGGCCCACCGCTGCCCACGCCCTCGTGGGAGAACAGGACCCTCTGGTTGCTGCTGAACTCCAGCTCCTCTGTGGGGGTCCGGCCCGTCAGCACCGAGGGCTCCGGGACCGGGACACACACCCCCGCCAGGAGGGAGGGCGCCGAGCCCACCTCCTCAAACACCTGCACACACACACACACACACACACACACACACACACACACACACACACACAGTTAAACTCACACACACACACACACACACACACACACACACACACACACACAGTTAAACTCTCACACACACAGTTAAACTCTCACACACACACACACACACACACACACACACACAGTTAAACTCACACACACACACACACACACACACACACACACACACACACACACTTAAACTCTCACACACACACACACACACACACACACACACACACACACACAGTTAAACTCACACACACACACACACACACACACACACACACACACACACACACACACACACACACACACACACACACACACACACACACACACACACACACACACACACACACACACACACACACACACACACCTGCAGCCTGATGCTCTCGGGGGCGTTGCGGACCCGGAGGTTGAAGATCTGTCCGAAGTGGACCCTGAAGTCGGGGCCCAGGGCGCGGCGGTCCGTCTGGGACACCTCCTTCTCGTTGTACAGCACCTTGACCAGCAGGTGGCGCCGCAGCACCTCCTCCCGCCGCGCCAGCTCCGCCCTGACACACACACACAGGTCAGAGCCACCTCACCTGGGCAGGTAGACACCTGGTCAGACCGGTCTCTCCTGGTCACACAGACACCGGCATCACCTGGGCTGATAAACACCAGGGCAGGTAGACACCTGGTCCCACCTGGTCCCACCTGGTCAGGTAGACACCTGGTCCCACCTGGTCAGGTAGACACCTGGTCCCACCTGGTCAGGTAGACACAGGCGACACAGGGGTGTTAACTGGGGACCAGGTGGGGGCGGGGTTACCTGGGGACCAGGTCGTTGGGGGCGGGCTTAACTGGTCGTTGGGGGCGGGGTTACCTGGGGACCTGGTCGTTGGGGGTGATGTTCCCGGCCACCGTCAGCTCCGGGACGAGGAGAGGTTCTCCGGGTTTCCTCCGGATCCTGGAGGCCTTCTCCCGGACCCGCGCCTCCAGAGCCCCGAGGTCCGGCCTCTCCGGGGCCTCGGGTCTGGGCGGCCCCTCCTCCCCCTCTGCGTCGCTCACTTCCTGTTCACCCTCATCTTCGTCATCCACGTCGTCTTCTTCATCGTCTTCCGTGTCGTCCACAGACTGACCTCTCTTCTTCTTCCTCCTCTTCTTCCTCTTTTGCTTCTTCTTCTGCTGCTTGGCTTTCTGCAATCAGACAGTAGAGAAATTACAGACAGTCGAGACACAGAAGAGACAGTAGAGGAGATTAGAGACACAGTAGAGACAGTAGAGGAGAGTAGAGACACAGAAGAGACAGTAGAGGAGAGTAGAGACACAGTAGAGACAGTAGAGGACGGTAGAGAAACATTAGAGACAGAGTAGAGACACAGTAGACAGTAGAGACACAGTAGAGACAGAGTAGAGACACAGTAGACAGTAGAGACACAGTAGAGACACAGTAGACAGTAGAGACACAGTAGACAGTAGAGACAATAGAGGACGGTAAAGACACAGTAGAGACAATAGAGACACAGTAGAGGACAGTAGAGACAGTAGAGGAGAGTAGAGACACAGATGAGGAGAATGGAGACACAGTAGAGACAGTTAAGACACAGTAGTGACAATAGAGACACAATAGAGACACAGTAGAGGACAGTAGAGGAGAGTAGAGACACAGTAGAGACAGTTAAGACACAGTAGAGACAATAGAGACACAGTAGAGGACAGTAGAGACAGAGTAGAGGAAAGTAGAGGACAGTAGAGACAGAGTAGAGGACAGTAGAGACCCCGTCAGACAGTAGACCTGAGGAGGTAGCCCTTAGGGTTGAAGCCCACCTGCTGCCTCCTCCAGACCTTCCACTCCTCCAGCTGCTCCCTGTAGGCACCAAGCCTCTTCTGGTACAGCTCCTCGCTCTCCGTCTCCTGCTCCATCACCTCCATCAGCACCTCCTCCTCGTACTGCTGCTCGTCCAGAGCTCGCTCCACCTCCTCCCTGGGGCAGCAGGGGTCAGGGGTCAGGGTCAGGGTTAACACCCATAGAGCTACGACATGCGGACCAGAGGGGGGGTGGGTACAGTCCAGAGGGGGGGTGGGTACAGACCAGAGGGGGGGGGGGTACAGTCCAGAGGGGGGGGGGTGGGTACAGTCCAGAGGGGGGGTGGGTACAGACCAGAGGGGGGGTGGGGGTGGGTACAGACCAGAGGGCGGGGGGTGGGGGGGGGGTACAGACCAGAGGGGGGGGGGGGGTGGGTACAGACCAGAGGGGGGGTGGGTACAGTCCAGAGGGGGGGGGGGGTGGGTACAGACCAGAGGGGGGGTGGGGGTGGGTACAGACCAGAGGGGGGGTGGGGGGGGGGGGTACAGACCAGAGGGGGGGGGGGGGGGGGGGGGGGTACAGACCAGAGGGGGGGAGGGGGGGGGTACAGACCAGAGGGGGGGGTGGGGTACAGACCAGAGGGGGGGGGGGGGGGGGGTACAGACCAGAGGGGGGGGGGGGGGGGGGGGGGGACAGACCAGAGGGGGGGGGGGGGGGGGGGGGGGGGGACAGACCAGAGGGGGGGGGTAACCTGCGGCCCAGAGGCGGGGCGGTTACCTGCGGAGGCAGAGCTTGTAGGGCGTGTTGGAGTAGCGCTGCAGCTCCCTCAGAGCCTTGACCTCCTTCCAGAGCTTCACCATGTTCCTGAGCAGCGCGCGGTCCTTCTCCAGCTCCCCGTCCCGCAGCAGCCGCGTGTTCCTGACCTCCAAGCGGTACTCCGACACCCGCCGCCGCATGGCGGGCGTGAGGGCCCCCCCGCCGGGACCCTCCAGCATGCGGCGCAGGGCGGACCTCAGACCGTCCAGCTGCAGCCCGCGAGAACACGTCAGAACCTCAGAGCATCAGAACTTCAGAGCATCAGAACCTCAGAGCATCAGAACCTCATCAGAACCTCAGAGCATCAGAACCTCAGAACCTCAGAGCATCAGAACCTCAGAGCATCAGAACCTCAGAGCATCAGAACCTCAGAGCATCAGAACCTCATCAGAACCTCAGAGCATCAGAACCTCAGAGCCTCAGAGCATCAGAACCTCATCAGAACCTCAGAGCATCAGAACCTCAGAGCATCAGAACCTCAGAGCATCAGAACCTCAGAGCATCAGAACCTCAGAGCCTCAGAACCTCATCAGAACCTCAGAGCATCAGAACCTCAGAGCCTCAGAACCTCATCAGAACCTCAGAGCATCAGAACCTCAGAGCCTCAGAGCATCAGAACATAGACCCTGTACTGCTCACCGACATCACATCAGAACACCAGAACCTCTGGAACAGCCAGACAGTCTGACCTTGTGGGTGGGGGGGCTCTGACCTTGTGGGGGGGGGCTCTGACCTTGTGGGGGGGGGCTCTGACCTTGTGGGGGGGGGCTCTGACCTTGTGGGTGGGGGGGCTCTGACCTTGGGGGGGCTCTGACCTTGTGGGGGGGGGCTCTGACCTTGTGGGTGGGGGGGCTCTGACCTTGGGGGGGCTCTGACCTTGTGGGGGGGGCTCTGACCTTGTGGGGGGGGGGGCTCTGACCTTGTGGGGGGCTCTGACCTTGTGGGGGGGGGGGGGCTCTGACCTTGTGGGGGGGGGGGCTCTGACCTTGTGGGTGGGGGGGCTCTGACCTTGTGGGGGGGGGGCTCTGACCTTGTGGGGGGGGGGGCTCTGACCTTGGGGGGGCTCTGACCTTGTGGGGGGGGGGGGCTCTGACCTTGTGGGGGGGGGGCTCTGACCTTGTGGGTGGGGGGGCTCTGACCTTGGGGGGGGGGGGGGGGGCTCTGACCTTGTGGGGGGCTCTGACCTTGTGGGTGGGGGGGCTCTGACCTTGGGGGGGCTCTGACCTTGTGGGGGGGGGGGGCTCTGACCTTGTGGGGGGGGGGCTCTGACCTTGTGGGGGGGGGGGCTCTGACCTTGTGGGGGGGGGGCTCTGACCTTGTGGGGGCTCTGACCTTGTGGGTGAGGTGGTCTGACCTTGGGGGGGCTCTGACCTTGTGGGTGAGGTGCAGGCTGAGGTTGCCCCTCCCCCTGCTGAGGTGCAGGTCGTAGCTCTGGGCCAGACGCGCCGTGAGGACGTGCTCGCGGCTGAAGAGGGGGTGGTGGGAGAAGATGAGCCCCGACACGTCCACGTCCAGCTGGTACTCGCCCTGGGGCCCCGCCCCCCGCACGGCATGCTGGGACATCACAGCCTGGGGGAGGAGCCAGAGGAAAGGTATGACCTTTAACCCCTAGGTCCTGTGATAATGATGTACAGAGAGACAGAGACAGACAGACAGACAGACAGACAGACAGACAGACAGACAGACAGACAGACAGACAGACAGACAGACAGACAGACAGACAGACAGACAGACAGACAGACAGACAGACAGACAGACAGACAGACAGACAGACAGAGACAGAGACAGAGACAGAGACAGACAGACAGACAGACAGACAGACAGACAGACAGACAGACAGACAGACAGACAGACAGACAGACAGACAGTCAGACAGACAGACAGAGAGAGGACCTTGTGGTAGACGGTGTGCAGGGCGGGGTCCAGCTCCTCCTCCAATAGGAAGAGAGGAGGTCTGGTGGACGACTCCTTGATGGGGTCGGGCAGCGCCAGGATCCGCCCGTCGTCCCCGAACCAGCGCCGGCCCTGAGGACCGTTCAGAGGAGCAACGATGCAGCGCTGGCCGAGCACTAACCATCACTAGGTTAACCATCACTAGGTTAACCATCACCAGGTTAACCATCACTAGGTTAACCATCACCAGGTTAACCATCACTAGGTTAACCATCACTAGGTTAACCATCACTAGGTTAACCATCACTAGGTTAACCATCACTAGGTTAACCATCACTAGGTTAACCATCACTAGGTTAACCATCACAAGGTTAACCATCACTAGGTTAACCATCACTAGGTTAACCATCACTAGGTTAACCATCACTAGGTTAACCATCACTAGGTTAACCCACTCCCCGTCCACAGCAGAGGGTGACAGGCTGCACCATGCTGCCAGGGCGTAGACCATACAGTGAGTGTGAGAGGGGTGGGGGGGCTGCAGGGCCAGGTACACCATAGATACTCCTGATATAGATTATATAGAATGTCTCCCTGATGCTGCTGACATGAACCAGCCTCACCCCCAACACCCCCCTCTCCTCCTCACCCCCCCGGCTGTGACGCCCTACCTCTTCCTGCTTCAGGACCCGGTTCTCCAGGATGTTCTCGTTGCTAGGGGTGACCGGGGGCCGTTCCCCCACGTACAGCCCCTCCTCCTCCAGGTACCTGGGCTGGGCGTCGTCAGGCAGTTTCCTCGACGACGGCACTGAGGGGGGGACGGGGGGGGACGACGACACATGAGTCAGCACACCACTACCGCCGTCACCTCCTCCATCCCCTCCTCCATCACCTCCCCTCCATCCCCTCCTCCATCACCTCCTCCATCCCCTCCTCCATCACCTCTCCTCCATCCCCTCCTCCATCCCCTCCCCTCCATCACCTCCTCCATCCTCTCCTCCATCCCCTCCTCCATCCCTCCTCCATCACCTCCTCCATCACCTCCTCCATCACCTCCTCCATCACCTCCCCTCCATCCCTCCTCCATCCCCTCCTCCATCACCCCCCCTCCATCACCTCACCTCCTCCATCCCCTCCTCCATCCTCTCCTCCATCACCCCCCCTCCATCACCTCACCTCCTCCATCCCCTCCTCCATCACCCCCCCTCCATCCCCTCCTCCATCACCTCCTCCATCCCCTCCTCCATCACCTCTCCTCCATCCCCTCCTCCATCCCCTCCCCTCCATCACCTCCTCCATCCTCTCCTCCATCCCCTCCTCCATCCCCTCCTCCATCACCTCCTCCATCACCTCCCCTCCATCCCCTCCTCCATCCCCTCCTCCATCACCTCCCCTCCATCCCCTCCTCCATCCCCTCCTCCATCACCTCTCCTCCATCACCTCCTCCATCACCTCCTCCATCCCCTCCTCCATCACCTCCTCCATCACCTCTCCTCCATCACCTCCTCCATCCCCTCCTCCATCACCCTCCTCCATCCCCTCCTCCATCACCTCCCCTCCATCACAATAACAGTGTGGTAACGATAAGTGATGCCTAAGTGTTGTGTGTGGTAAGGACCAGCGTCAGGGTCAGGGTCAGGGTCAGGGTTAGGGTTAGGGTTAGGGTCAGGGTCAGGGTCAGGGTCAGAGTCAGGGTCAGGGTCAGGGTTAGGGTCAGGGTCAGGGTCAGGGTTAGGGTCAGGGTCAGGGTCAGGGTTAGGGTCAGGGTTAGGGTTAGGGTTAGGGTCAGGGTTAGGGTTAGGGTCAGAGTCAGAGTCAGGGTCAGGGTTAGGGTCAGGGTCAGGGTTAGGTTCAGGGTCAGGGTTAGGGTTAGCATAAGGCTACCTGTCAGCAGGCTGGGCATGAAGAGCAGGCCAGAGTCCCGGAGGAGGCGGGACTGGTAGCCCAGGTAGTCCGCCCTCCTCACCTCCAGGAAGTCCTGGGACGACTGGTCGATGATAAACACCTCCTCCTCCTCCTCCCTCACCAGGGGCACCTCCTCGTCCTGACCGGGAAGAGAGGAGGAGGTGGAGGAGGAGGAGGGAGAGAGAGAGGAGGAGGAGGACAGGGAGCAGGAGGAGGAGGAGGAGAGGAGAGAGGAGGAGGAGGAGAGAGGAGCAGAGGAGGAGGAGGAGCAGGGGGAAGATGAGAAGGACAGAGGAAGAGGAAAAACAAGCAGTAATTAAACAGGAAACTCCAGAGCTCTAGTGACGTTAGTTAAAGGGCTGTATCAGCAACAGGCTAGCCGCCTGGATGCTAACCCGATAGCTTCTGGAACTGTCTGGTTTCCACCACCAGTTGGCATCACAGTGGTCCTCCTAACACTGACTGTTCCATAACCACTGCACCGTACCTGTTCATACTCCTCCTCCTCGCTGGCCCCTTCCCCCTCCCTCTCTGCCTCCTCCTCCTCGTCATCATCCTCCCCCTCTTCCTCAGCCGCCATCTTCTTCTTCTTCCTCTTCCTCCTCGACTTCTCGTCGGTTCCTTCCTCGGGTTCCGGGTCGAAGTTGAAGGTGAAGAAGTTGTAGGACTCCTCCGCCGTCGGCCGTCCTTTCTCCCCCTAACACCCCAAAGAAACACCCGGAACACACATCAACACCACACAAACCACCGCCACATGCGCCCAGGCGTGGTGGGGCGTGTTGCGTGGTGTTGAGGGCTGTTGAGGGTCGTTCCGGGCGTCAGGCCTTACCCGTCTGGCCGGCTCTCGGGGCGTGGTGGCGGGGCCGGTGGAGGTGGAGCCTCGCTGGGCCCGGGGTGGTCTGGGTCCCCCTGGGGGATGGAGTTAAACATCAGCGCCCTCGCCGTAGGCCCGGACGAGGCAGCCACACGGGGGTACAGCGCGGCCCGTCGCCGTGCGAGGCAGCCACACGGGGGTACAGCGCGGCCCGTCGCCGTGCCAGCCACACTACACCGGAATAAGTCGCTCTAAACAGACCTCCAGGTGGCGCTCAAAATACGACTGAGGGAAACCTGAACTGAAGTTAACGAACCAAAGACGAGGACAGAAACACTGAGTCCAGCACTTTACCTTTTCACAGTCATCTTATATTCATCGAGAGGCATTTAACGTGAGGCATCGTTACAGGAGGAGTGTCTAACAATATATTGATTATCCCAGAACTGTTGTACGGCGATGGTATGTGTGCCATGTACATTTACATTTAGGGCATTTAGCAGACGCTTTTGTCCAAAGCGACTTACAATAAGTACATTTGTCATAAGAAGTGCATCCATATATCGCTGTCGGTACAGAAAGGATGTTCATAGAACCAAGTGCAAGTACCACAATCGCTAGGCTAATCAATTCCCCGTGTTACAGCTATGATAGCAGCTACTGCAGTTGCTACACAGTTAAGTACTATAATACAATACAATGCAATACAATACAATACAATACAGTGTACAATGGTGGCCAGAAGGGGGGGTATCGTATCGTATGGCGAGGAACCCTGTGATTCATACTGGGCTCTGCTGGAGGCCGTACCCGAGTCGGGGACTCACCTGCCGGTCGAACCTGGTGAGAGGGTCCCGGTCTCGGAGGCTCTGTAGGCGACTCCCAGGCTCCATGGAGGCCTCCTGCTGCAGGAAGCTCTCTGCTTTACTCTGGAGCAGAGAGACAACATCTTCAAGCACCGACAGTTAGAATAAGAAGCAGAGTTACCTTCATTACATCTTAGTACACATCTCAAGCTTGGTTCTTCTACCAAATTAAGTAGAGAAACTAAAATAGTGGTAAGAAGTAATAATAAGTAATGAGGTGAAGTAAAGAGTAAGGTGTAAGTGTAAAATGTTCTAGTGGTAGTGGTACCAGCCAGGTTGGTTCCATAGTACTAGTTATAAGAGTCCTAGTTATAAGAGTCCTAGTTATAAGAGCTAGTTAAAGGTAGAGTGTGTGGCGCGAGGGGGCGGTACCCTGGCGGCTCTGAGCTTCTCTCTCATTCGCTGCCTCATGGACTGGTCCGAGCGGCTGGAGCTGGGCGTGTCTACGACCCGCTCTGATTGGCTGGAGCTGGGAGGCGGAGACACAGCTGGAGACAGAACACACGGGTGAGTTAAATCACGAATAACACATACAAATAATATACGGATCATTATTACTATAACTAGTACTTTTAAAGAGTTAAGACCAGATAAGAGCTTCAGCCATCCGAGACTTTTCAGTACTTCCTGTTCGCCAAGGTTAGGGTTAGGGTCCCAGACTCACCGGCCTGGGGTCCGGGGGGAGGTCTGGAGACCACCAGCGGCGCCAGGCCTCTCCTCCTGGACGCCCCCACCTCCTCCACCTCCTCCACCTCCTGCTTCTGCTCCTCGTGGGGGCGGTGCTGGCTCCTCTCCTCCACCCGTTCTCCTGATCCGGAGACGGAGCCCACCTCCTGGAGCTGAGAGAGGAGCAGGAGGTGGAGCTGGTTCATCAGAGGGTCCTCACAGGCCGGGCTCACAGAGGGGGAGGGGGGGGGCTCTACCTTCTTCTTGCGCCTCTGTCTCTGGGCCTTCATCTGCCTCCTCAGGGTCTCCCCGGGGTCCTCCTCCGCCGCCGTCAGGTCCTGGGGCGGTTGGAGACGCGTTAGAACACTGGTACAGATCCACGCCATGCAGTACAGACCCAACGCTCAGCGAGGACATGGAGGGGGGTTCTAGAGGAAGTGGAGAACCTACAGCAGAATGTTCTAGAAGAAGAACCTACAGGACTCTCTGGAGTACAAGCAGAACCTGGATGCGCTCCATGTGACCCACCACTCCGGGGTCAACGTGGGGAACGTCCCGTACTGGGGAGGGGCCTCCTGGGGTTCTGTACACCGGTTGGTTCCAGGTTTACAGAACCCCGGGCTCCTCTGGTAGCTCCTCACGGAGCGCTGGGTCACATGACGGGGCCACGCCTGGGCTGAAGCTACACCCACTACAGACCTACTACAGACCTACTACAGTCCTACTACAGACCTACTACAGACCGCACTACAGACCTACTACAGACCTACTACAGTCCTACTACAGACCTACTACAGACCGTACTACAGACCGCACTACAGACCTACTACAGACCTACTACAGTCCTACTACAGACCTACTACAGTCCTACTACAGACCTACTACAGACCTACTACAGTCGTACTACAGTCCTACTACAGTCCTACTACAGACCTACTACAGACCTACTACAGTCGTACTACAGTCGTACTACAGTCCTACTACAGACCTACTACAGTCCTACTACAGACCGTACTACAGACCTACTACAGTCTTACTACAGACCTACTACAGACCGTACTACAGACCGTACTACAGTCCTACTACAGTCCTACTACAGAACTACTACAGACCTACTACAGACCTACTACAGTCCTACTACAGAACTACTACAGTCCTACTACAGACCTACTACAGACCTACTACAGTCGTACTACAGTCGTACTACAGACCTACTACAGTCCTACTACAGACCGTACTACAGTCCTACTACAGTCCTACTACAGAACTACTACAGACCTACTACAGTCCTACTACAGAACTACTACAGTCCTACTACAGACCTACTACAGTCGTACTACAGTCGTACTACAGTCCTACTACAGACCTACTACAGACCTACTACAGACCTACTACAGACCAACTACAGACCAACTACAGACCTACTACAGACCAACTACAGTCCTACTACAGACCTACTCCAGTCCTACTACAGACCTACTACAGTCCTACTACAGACCAACTACAGTCCTATTACAGACCTACTACAGTCCTACTACAGTCCTACTACAGACCTACTACAGACCTACTACAGTCCTACTACAGACCTACTACAGTCCTACTACAGACCTACTACAGTCCTACTACAGTCCTACTACAGACCTACTACAGACCCACTACAGACTACCACTGAGCACTGTACCGACCTCCAGTGGCCTGCGGACCCGCTCCTCGCTGCCGTGGGGCACCAGAGCCTGGCGGGGGGGGGGGGGAGCAGACTTAAGGTGCGGCCACACCGGACGCGTATCTCGCGTACGTCGCGTATGAAATCGCCATTTTTTCCATAGGGAACCATTGGTTTACGCGCGTATTACGCGTATAAGCAACATTTTACGCGCGTATTGCGCGTATGAGGCGCGTATATTTACCCGCTATACGCGCGTATATCGCGTACATCTCAAGAGTTCAATTTTTTTTACTTTTTATGCTCATACGCATGACGATTAGCCGATTAGCCCAATCAGCGTTGAGCTTGACCCAACGTCACTGGCAGAGAGTAGTGAGCTTGGACAGAAGCATACGGCCGACATCTTTCTTTATTCTGTGTGGAAATAGTAACATAGTTACGCCATTAAATGCTTTTATGGAAACATTTCTAGCGAGAAATGTGCATTTTACTTTCATAATGTTCGCTCGGTGAATGTGAAGGATGTTTGGTTTGATAGTTATGACGAAGAGGGAACGCTCCGTTCACTTGCATGGACAGAGTCTCTGGTTACTAAGCAACCTCAACGTCTTGGCGGACTATTTCTCTGCTGATCAACACTACAGACACTACACGAACAGAAATGGAGGTGGATCAAAATATCATCGTCGCCGTGTGCGGCCGTCCTGTCCTGTACGACACCACGATGGTGTCGTACAGGACAGGAACAAAACAGAGAGGGCGTGGGTCGACGTGGCAGAGGATATTGGCGTTCCTGGTAAGATCAGTGAATAATGTGTGTGTGTATTTTGCTTGGCTTGGCGTATAGCGCGTATTGCGCGTATGCGACCATTTTTGACACAAAATGGTCAAGCAACATTATACACGCGTATCTCGCGTAAAAAGTACGCGAGATACGCGTCCGGTGTGGCCGCACCTTTAGGCTTAGGGTTTATCCACCTGCTCTTCTGAACAACACCAGAACGTCAGGGCCACAGGCCAGACCGGAACCACGTCCAGACCTCCGGTTTGGACCTGAACTAGGTCCGGTTTGGACCTGGTTCTGGTCCGGTCGAACCTGGTTCCGGTCTGGTCTGGACCTGGTTCAGGTCCAGACCAGACCGGAACCAGACCGGAACATCCAGCTGATGCCAGCTGGATGTAGATCAGTGCGTGTGTCTTGAGTTAAACATCAGCCCCTGGTCGCGGTGGGCCGTACCTGCTGGTCCGCCTCATGGCGCTTCCCAGAGATTCCTGGAACGCTCGCCGCTTCTTGCGGAGCTTCTCCCCGATGTCACTGGAGGACGGAGGGAGGGTTAGGCCAGCTCAGAGAGGTGGGGCTCTAGAGAGGGGGGGGGGGGTGCTCTAGAGAGGGGGGGGGGGGGGTGCTCTAGAGAGGGGGGGGGGGGGGGTGCTCTAGAGAGGGGGGGTATTTACCTGGCAGACGCCATGGCTGTTCCCTCACGGAGGCTGAAGTCTCTCTCCACAGACGTCTTCAAGACAACAAAACAAACCTCAAACATCAACCTCTGAACAACGTGACAAAGTAGGTAACAAAAACAACACAACAAATTCAGACAAACGGACAACCTATGTAAGGATGTAACGAAACACTGTAACGCCACACTCTGAAACGACAAACTCAGTAACATGCAAAGACACACTATGTAACGACACACAATGTAACAAAGTAAGGACACTTTATGTAACAACAAGCTCTGTAACATACACACTATGTAATGACACACTATGTAACGACACACTCTGGAACATGTAATGACACACTATTTAACGAAAGGACACACTATGTGACGACACACACTGTAACATGTAATGACACACTATGTAACGAAGTAACGGCACACTATGTTACGACACACAATGACAACAACCTATGTAACGTAGCAACGACCCACAATGCAACACGTTGTGTTGTTGTCGCGGATTGTTTGCGCTGGGGAAGGGTAACGTTACACTTAATTACAGACCGAGCTGAGTCACACAATAGTGGTGTTGTGTGTAAGTGTGTTTGTGTCGGTGTGTGTTTCGGTGTGTGTGTAACGCACACCCACGAGACGGCGGTACTTCAAAGCGCGGACCGGTTCTGCTCCGCGCGCTGCCTGGTTACCATGCGAACGGCCCGCTCCACCTACCTTGACTAGCCCGCCCAGGCTTAGCGGGGCTTTGTGCGTAGCTCTCTATTCGTCTACACAGCCTTCTATCAACGCACACGACTGACGTCACTAAGCAGCCTACTACGGGGTCCGGTAAGGCGCAAATTTCAAAAGTCGATGGCAAAATGTCTGTTTATATATATACATGGTTTGAAACAATGGATATGCAGATGTTTAATAATACGTATTGCAATGTATTGAGATGAATAATACTAAAACAGTGTTTGTTGATTTAATAGGTTTGAATACAGAGTTACGCACACACATATACATGTATGCAGACACACGCAAACACACGCAAACACACACACACACACACACACACACACACACACACACACACACACACACACACACACACACACACACACACACACACACACACACACACACACACACATAAATACACAAAAATACACAAAAATACATT
>NC_082393.1:733722-736222 GCF_031168955.1 Gadus macrocephalus
GTAGTTGATGATGTGGGGTTGATGATCTGTAGTTGATGATGTGGGGTTGATGATCTGTAGTTGATGATGTGGGGTTGATGATCTGTAGTTGATGATGTGGGTTGATGATCTGTAGTTGATGATGTGGGGTTGATGATGTGTAGTTGATGATGTGGGGTTGATGATCTGTAGTTGATGATGTGGGGTTGATGATCTGTAGTTGATGATGTGGGGTTGATGATCCCTGGGTGACTCCCACCAGGTAAGGCCGCGGGGGACATCTTCCAGGACAGCGCGATCCTGTCCAACCCGGTGGCGGGGCTGGTGATCGGGGTGCTGGTGACGGTGCTGGTCCAGAGCTCCTCCACCTCCTCCTCCATCGTGGTCAGCATGGTGTCCTCTGGACGTAAGACACACACACGCATACACACACACACAGATATATATACACACACACACACATTTATGTAACCGACACACATCCACACATGTCCATACACACGTCTCGATGGTTGAGTGGCTCAGGGTGTTGGGTGTTCTGAGGGGTTAGTTGGTCGGGTACTTTAGGGTTTAGTTGGTCGGGTACTTTAGGGTTTAGTTGGTCAGGTGTTTTGAGGGGCTAGTTGGTCGGGTACTTTAGGGTTTAGTTGGTCAGGGTGTTGGGGTGATTCGAGGGTTGAGTGGGTCCTTTTTTTTTAAGGGGTTAGTGGGTCAGGTGTTCTGAGGGGTTAGTTGGTCAGGTGTTATGTGTTCTGAGGGGTTAGTTGCTCAGGTGTTGGGTGTTCTGAGGGGTTAGTTGGTCAGGTGTTGGGTGTTCTGAGGGGTTAGTTGGTCAGGTGTTGGGTGTTCTGATGGGTTAGTTGGTCAGGTGTTCTGAGGGGTTAGTTGGTCAGGTGTTATGTGTTCTGAGGGGTTAGTTGGTCAGGTGTTATGTGTTCTGAGGGGTTAGTTGGTCAGGTGTTGGGTGTTCTGAGGGGTTAGTTGGTCAGGTGTTGGGTGTTCTGAGGGGTTAGTTGGTCAGGTGTTGGGTGTTCTGATGGGTTAGTTGGTCAGGTGTTGGGTGTTCTGAGGGGTTAGTTGGTCAGGTGTTGGGTGTTCTGAGGGGTTAGTTGGTCAGGTGTTGGGTGTTCTGAGGGGTTAGTTGGTCAGGTGTTTATTGTTCTGATGGGTTAGTTGGTCAGGTGTTGGGTGTTCTGAGGGGTTAGTTGGTCAGGTGTTATGTGTTCTGAGGGGTTAGTTGGTCAGGTGTTGGGTGTTCTGAGGGGTTAGTTGGTCAGGTGTTGGGTGTTCTGAGGGGTTAGTTGGTCAGGTGTTGGGTGTTCTGATGGGTTAGTTGGTCAGGTGTTCTGAGGGGTTAGTTGGTCAGGTGTTATGTGTTCTGAGGGGTTAGTTGGTCAGGTGTTATGTGTTCTGAGGGGTTAGTTGGTCAGGTGTTGGGTGTTCTGAGGGGTTAGTTGGTCAGGTGTTATGTGTTCTGAGGGGTTAGTTGGTCAGGTGTTTATTGTTCTGATGGGTTAGTTGGTCAGGTGTTGGGTGTTCTGAGGGGTTAGTTGGTCAGGTGTTATGTGTTCTGAGGGGTTAGTTGGTCAGGTGTTGGGTGTTCTGAGGGTTAGTTGGTCAGGTGTTGGGTGTTCTGAGGGGTTAGTTGGTCAGGTGTTGGGTGTTCTGATGGGTTAGTTGGTCAGGTGTTCTGAGGGGTTAGTTGGTCAGGTGTTATGTGTTCTGAGGGGTTAGTTGGTCAGGTGTTATGTGTTCTGAGGGGTTAGTTGGTCAGGTGTTGGGTGTTCTGAGGGGTTAGTTGGTCAGGTGTTGGGTGTTCTGAGGGGTTAGTTGGTCAGGTGTTATGTGTTCTGAGGGGTTAGTTGGTCAGGTGTTGGGTGTTCTGAGGGGTTAGTGGGTCAGGTGTTATGTGTTCTGAGGGGTTAGTTGGTCAGGTGTTATGTGTTCTGAGGGGTTAGTTGGTCAGGTGTTATGTGTTCTGAGGGGTTAGTTGGTCAGGTGTTGGGTGTTCTGAGGGGTTAGTTGGTCAGGTGTTGGGTGTTCTGAGGGGTTAGTTGGTCAGGTGTTGGGTGTTCTGAGGGGTTAGTTGGTCAGGTGTTGGGTGTTCTGAGGGGTTAGTTGGTCAGGTGTTATGTGTTCTGAGGGGTTAGTTGGTCAGGTGTTGGGTGTTCTGAGGGGTTAGTTGGTCAGGTGTTGGGTGTTCTGAGGGGTTAGTTGGTCAGGTGTTATGTGTTCTGAGGGGTTAGTTGGTCAGGTGTTGGGTGTTCTGAGGGGTTAGTTGGTCAGGTGTTATGTGTTCTGAGGGGTTAGTTGGTCAGGTGTTGGGTGTTCTGAGGGGTTAGTTGGTCAGGTGTTGGGTGTTCTGATGGGTTAGTTGGTCAGGTGTTGGGTGTTCTGAGGGGTTAGTTGGTCAGGTGTTGGGTGTTCTGAGGGGTTAGTTGGTCAGGTGTTTATTGTTCTGATGGGTTAGCTGGTCAGGTGTTGGGGTTTCTGAGGGGTTAGTTGCTCCCTAATGCTCTCC
>NC_082393.1:741222-773722 GCF_031168955.1 Gadus macrocephalus
GAGACAGAGACCAGTCTGACCAGTGGGACCAGACTGAAACCAGTCTGAAACCAGTCCGACCACAGAGACCAGTGTGACCACAGAGACCAGTGTGACCACAGAGACCAGTCTGACCAGTCTGAAACCAGTCCGACCACAGAGACCAGTCTAACCGCAGAGACCAGTGTGACCACAGAGACCAGTCTGACCAGTCTGACCACAGAGACCAGTCTGACCACAGAGACCAGTCTGACCAGTCTGACCACAGAGACCAGTCTGACCACAGAGACCAGTGTGACCACAGAGACCAGTCCGACCACAGAGACCAGTCCGACCAGTCTGACCACAGAAACCAGTCTGACCAGTTTGACCACAGAGACCAGTGTGACCACAGAGACCAGTCCGACCACAGAGACCAGTCCAACCACAGAGACCAGTCTGACCACAGAGACCAGTCCGACCAGTCTGACCACAGAGACCAGTCTGACCACAGAGACCAGTCCGACCACAGAGACCAGTCCGACCAGTCTGACCACAGAGACCAGTCTGACCACAGAGACCAGTCCGACCACAGAGACCAGTCTGACCAGTCTGACCACAGAGACCAGTGTGACCACAGAGACCAGTCCGACCACAGAGACCAGTCCGACCACAGAGACAGGTCTGACCACAGAGACCAGTCCGACCAGTCTAACCACAGAGACCAGTCCGACCACAGAGACCAGTCCGACCAGTCTGACCACAGAGACCAGTCTGACCACAGAGACCAGTCCGACCACAGAGACCAGTCTGACCAGTCTGACCACAGAGACCAGTGTGACCACAGAGACCAGTCCGACCACAGAGACCAGTCCGACCACAGAGACCAGTCCGACCAGTCTAACCACAGAGACCAGTCTGACCACAGAGACCAGTCCGACCACAGAGACCAGTCCGACCAGTGTGACCACAGAGACCAGTCTGACCAGTCTGACCACAGAGACCAGTGCTACCAGTCTGACCCCTGGCCCTGTGTCCCCAGATCGCGCTGTGTCACTTCTTCTTCAACATCATGGGCATCATGCTGTGGTACCCCATCCCCTTCACCCGCATCCCCATCCGCCTGGCGCGGGCGCTAGGCAACCACACCGCCAAGTACCGCTGGTTCGCCGCGCTCTACCTCTTCCTGTGCTTCCTGGTGTTCCCGCTCTCGGTGTTCGGCCTGTCGCTGGCCGGCTGGCAGGTGCTGGCGGGCGTGGGCGTGCCCTTCGTGGTCCTGGTCCTCTTCATCATCATCGTCAACCTGATGCAGAGCCGCTGCCCGCGCTTCCTGCCCGGCTTCCTGCGCACCTGGGACTTCCTGCCTCGCCCGCTGCACTCCATGAAGCCCTGGGACCGCGTGGTCACCTCCGCCTTCGGCTTCTGCCGCCGCCGCTGCTGCTGCTGCTGCAAGCGCTGCAAGTGTTGCCGTGGCGACGACCAGGAGGTCGGCGGGGACGACGGGATGAGCGGCAAGATGAAGGCTCTGGAGGGGCGGGACAACCCGGCCCTGAGCCGCGACGAGGAGGAGGGCCCGCGGCAGAAGGGCACCGAGCTCTGAGGGCCCCACGGCAGCCAGGGGCCCCCCGTCCGTCACACCACGTGGTTAGAGAGCGGCTTTGGGGGACCGGTGGTGGACCGTGGGACCACCGGTCGCCTTCCCTCCGGGGGGGCGGGGGACCAGCCAGGCTGGGACCCCACGCCCCCCCCCACGCGGCCCACGGACCGGGGGCCCCCACCGCCGCCGGGCAGAGTAGAGGGGAATCCACCGAGCGGTTGAACGCATGGGCCATGGATGTCCTATCACTTATTTTTATATCGCGAGGCTATTGACTGTAAACCCTTATTGCAGATTATATAAAGAAATGGGTCCGTTCTAAGTATTTGTTATTTCTCAGTATTTAAGAAGATGTGATTTTTTGTAAATAAATAAATTATTCCAGACGTTATTTCCGTTGTTCATTGTGGTGCTTTGAGGAGATTGTTTTATAATTGGATTGGATTCTCCACTAATGAGTGGTGGGCCTGCAGTATAATGTATTATATTAAAGCAGTGTTTTATATTCAACGCAATGAGGGCCTACCGTCCACGGACCTGTGCAACAAAAACAAACACTTTGCAAACACATACACAAACACACACGCACACACACACACACACGCACACGCACGCGTGCGCACACATACACAGACACACACACTAACACACACACGCAAAGCACGCACAAACAGCTCTGGTTTCTGGTTCTCAGTATTAGTATAAACTGATTGAACCTAGATTGTAACTACTAACCCTTAACCATACCAAACTATTCCCCTAGTTAGCAAACTAACTTTACAAACTTGACCGAGCCATTCACACTGAGAGTACCAAACCTCAACCGGCCCGTGTCTGATGCATCATGGGAGAGCGGGTCCTTGTGGTCCGGTTCAGACCGGCTGACCGGCCGTCAGGATGGGGACATGGGGGGAGGGGCTTCAGCATGGAGGGGCGACCACACTGTCGTTGCGTGCGTTATCTCTGGGCTATCTCTTTATCTGAAAACATGGTGGAAAATCAGGCTCCTCCCCTTTATGGCTTTATCTCGCCCACAGCAGCAGCCTGATCTGGTTTAAACGGAGGTGAACATTGAACCTTGACCCAGGTGGTGTGATGGAGGAGCAACCATCTGAGAGGTCATGGAGTAGAGCAGCGTCTTATCAGCCGGAAGAGCGTGAGGAGGCTTTACGACCGGCAGGGAGATCGCTGAGAGCTTCAGCCATGTTCGGATCCATTATCTTCAGATTAATGACCGGAACATTAATGATCCAGAGCAAGGCCGTGTGGAACATTATTATTAGGCTTCTATCGTCCATTCACCTGGTGAAACCATGAACCATTCTCAGGCCCTGCCTCATGTCTGACACGTCGGAGACAACATCTCTGGCCGGTGTAAACTAGACTAAACATCTCCCTCCGGTCTAAACACCTCAGTACGGTTCTAACACCTCAGCCCGGTCTAAACTAGACTACACATCTCAGCCCGGTCTAAACTAGATCACGTGCTCGTCAAAGCTCGTGCCGGGGGGCACGGGACCGGCTGGCTCCGGGGTTATCGGTGGGCCACTCGGGGTAGTGTTTGCTCAGGTTCGCGGCGGGGACTCGGCGGAGTCAGAGCTCACCACAGGCACGGCCACCGGGAGGGGAAGCAGAGCGCCTCAGCAGGCACGAGGCTGAACAAAGCTTGTGATCGCGTAGTCTGAGTCCTGCTGAGCACACACCCGATACGCAGCCGGCCGTGTTTACCGGACGCCGGGACTAACAATAGCCGGTGAGTCCATCGCGGGTAATTGTTAACAGTGAGCCACGGAATGCTCTGAGGAAACGTCTCATCAATGGCTCAGAGCACGCAGATTGATTTCCTGAGCGGGCAGGCGGCGGTGAAGTATTGCTCCATCTCTCCTGGAAGCACGTTGCCCCCGGCGACGGCGCTGGCGTCCAGGCGCCCGCCCCCTCCAGTACATTTAGAGGGCCCGTCTCTCGGGCGGACCGGGAGATAATGAGGAGCATGTCTGCGGGCGGTTTGGACGGCTTCATTAAATACTACTGAGCACCGCTGAATCAAAGGAGGGACAGCATGATGCGGCTGCGTTTGGGCTGATTTGCCCAGTGGCGCTGTTACTTTGAAGGCTGCATTCACAGAAGAGCAGGATGGGTGCGTTCTGAACTGAAGACAGGGCTTCATGTTCTGACTACGTGGTCAGAATGAGACACAGCTCTGATGTGATGTCTTCTCCTGTTGGGCGTTTTGAGTTGAAGGAGCTGCTGTCTTACCACCATGTCTGTTGATTCACCATCGTCCAAATCAATCCCGTTAGTGACATCCCACGTAGGAGTCTCCAACCGGTTGCAGGATGGATTGGTCTCAGCCTATCAGGGGGTTGGCAGAGAGAGGGTCATGGATTGTAGGCAAGGCAAGGCAAGGCAAGGCAACTTTATTTATATAGCACTTTTCATGCACAAGGCAGACTCAAAGTGCTTCACATATAAACATTGTCATACAATAAAATAAAATAATAGATAAGTAAAAGAAAACATATGCAAGAAATGAGTAAAATAGAAAGTGCAATGTATTTAAGAGAAAATTTAATTGAAAGTTAAAAAGGCTTTTTAGTAAGTAAAATTGAAAGTGCAATGTATTTAAGATCAGATCAACAGTCTCTCTGGAACCCAAGTCGGGACTACAACCCGACCTAAAGGAACTTGGTCCTTTCTCTGGAACTCCAATCCAGATTCTAGGACTCTAACCCAGACAGAACTTGGACACAAACTCAGGACCCTTATACAAACAAACTCAGGACTCTAACCCTTATACTCAGACTCTAACCCTTAACAATATTCTAGGACTCTAACCCAGCTTCTAGGACTCTAGCCCAGACCAAAGGCCTTATTCTTATTCTAGGACTCTAACCCAGCTTCTAGGACTCTAGCCCAGACCAAAAGGACAAACAAACTCAGGACTCTAACCCTTATACAACCTTTCTCTCTGGTATCAGATCATGTATTTTTCTGGTAAAAATAGAAAATAAAGGGAAAGTTAAAAAGGCATTTTAGTAAAATAAAGGTAAAGTATGATTTAGCAGAAAGCTAAAGCAAACATAAAAGTCTTCAATCTTGTTTTAAAGGTGTTCAGAGTTGGGGCAAGTCTTAAATCCTCAGGAGTTTATTCCAGCTATTTGTTGCATAGTAACTAAATCCTGCTTTCCCATGTTTCGTGTTTACTCTGGGGATAATTAACAGATTGGTCTCAGAAGATCTTAGTGTTCTAGAAGGCTTATGTAGTGGAAGCATATCAGTTAAATATTTTGGGAGAAGTATAAGAACATGACGAGAACAGGAACAACAAGATGAGGAGAAACGAGAAGTCCCACCCTCTCTCTCCTCTAAACCCGTGTGACTGAAGGCCCCGCCCCTCTAAGTCTGCTCGAGATGTGTTTGGTTGAACTGGTCGCGCAGCAGCGTGTGGTAATCATAAACATGCATCACCTCAACAACCATATTATATTATACCATATTTAAAGGAGCAGCTTTATGGTTCGTATGTTGTGAAGCTGGAGAGAGAGAGAGAGAGAGAGAGAGAGAGAGAGAGAGAGAGAGAGAGAGAGAGAGAGAGAGAGAGAGAAAGTAGATAAATAATCAAGGTTGAATATGTAGAGATACGTTAAATATAAATCCTGATATGAAACGACTATTCACTATTAGCATTATTGTTCAACAAATACAAAACAAGATTTCCTTTAAAACTCAAAGATCCCTCCTTGACGGCCTCGGGTTCCGCTGGTTCACCAGAGTTATGGAGGTGGCTTTGGTGTGGCAGCCGGACTCATACGTGACCCCAGACTAATGCCTGCTGCTGCCGGCAGAAACACAACAGCAGCAGCACGAAGGCTGTGTTTTTAGTGGATTAGGAGTCGACATAGATATCATTCACTATTAGTGTCCTGAAACAGCCCAGCCTTATCTCAGAGGATAACAAACTGCTATTACCACGCCAACCTCCTCCTTAACTAATAATAGAATTACAGGGCAAGACAGAAACACAACGATGTCATCACAACAAGAGGGAACTAAGGACTACAGTCTGCCTGCTGTTCTGCCTCCCAGAGAGAGAAGGAGAGAGAGAGGGGAGCGCGAGAGAGGGAGAGGGTGAGAGAGAGAGAGAGAGAGAGAGAGAGGGTGAGAGAGAGAGAGAGAGAGAGAGAGAGAGGAGAGAGAGAGGGGAGCGCGAGAGAGGTGAGAGAGAGAGAGGGTGAGAAAGAGAGAGAGAGAGAGAAGGGGAGGGAGAGAGGGAGGAGGATAGAGAGAGAGAGGGAGAGGGAGAGAGAGAGGGTGAGCGAGAGGAGGAGAGAGAGAGGAGAGAGAGGCGAGAGAGAGAGAGAGAGTGAGGGGGGAGAGAGGGGGAGATAGAAAGAGAGAGAGGGGGTGGGAGAGAGGGAGGGGGATAGAGAGAGAGGAGAAGAGAGAGAGAGAGAGAGAGAGAGAGAGAGAGAGAGAGAGAGAGAGAGAGAGAGAGATGGAGAGAGAGAGAGAGAGAGAGGAGAGAGAGAGAGAGAGAGAGGGGGGGGAGAGAGAGAGAGAGGGGGGAGAGAGAGAGGGGGAGGGAGAGAGCGAGATAGAAATAATAGAATTACAGGGCAAGACAGAAACACAACGATGTCATCACAACAAGAGGGAACTAAGGACTACAGTCTGCTTGCTGTTCTGCCTCCAGAGAGAGGGAGAGAGAGAGAGAGAGAGAGAGAGAGAGAGAGAGAGAGAGAGAGAGAGAGGGAGGGGAGAGAGAGAGAGAAAGAGAGAGGGAGAGAGAGAGCGAGAGAGAGACTGAGAGGGAGAGAGAGAGAGAGAGAGAGAGAGAGAGAGAGAGAGAGAGAGAGAGAAAGGAGAGCGAGAGAGGGTGAGAGAGAGAGAGAGAGAGAGAGAGAGAGAGAGATAGAGAGAGGGGGGAGAGAGAGAGGGAGAGAGAGAGACAGAGAGGGAGAGAGAAAGAGAGAGAGAGCGAGAGAGAGGGGGGAGAGGGAGAGAGAGAGGAGAGATAGAGAGGGTGAGAGAGAGAGAGAGAGAGAGAGAGAGTGAGAGAGAGAGGGGGGGGAGAGAAAGTGAGGGAAGGGGGAGAAGGGAGGAGGATAGAGAGAGAGAGAGGGTGAGAGAGAGGAGGGAGAGAGAGGGAGGGGGGAGGGAGAGAGGGAGAAAGAAAGAGAGAGAGAGAGAGGGGAGGGAGAGAGGGAGGGGATAGAGAGAGAGAGAGAGAGAAATGGGGGCGAGAGAGAGAGGGAGATATGGGGCAGTGATGGCCTTGGTGAAATCTTGCTGAAGCAGCCGTATTGTCCGTGGCGTCCCGCTCTAATCTCCCTGCGTGCGGCTGATAGGGAGAGCAGGGCCCCGTCGGGATAGGTGATCTATTAGGACACAAACCCCCCGGCGTCCAGTCCATCGCCCACTAGCTAGCCCGGTAGCTAGTTGCTAGTAGCTAGCTAGTAGCTAGTCTGGTGTCTAACCATTCCAGCACTGCGTGGAGCCGGCTACACGGTCAAACAGAGAGGTTCCTGCTAAGCAATGAAGCGATCCCTGCTCTCACATGTTGGCTGACTCAGTGTCCACCATTTACATCTACCTTCAGGGCCTTCAGCAGACACTTTTACCCAAAGCGACTTACAATAAGTACATTTGTCAGAAGAAAGAGAAACTACTATATATTGCTGTCGGTACAGTAAGGATGTTCATAGAACCAAGTGCCAAGCACTAACCTTCACTCAGTTAACCCATTCCCCTTGTACAACTAAGTATCTTCCCCCAGCTATTTGCTCCCTAGCTCCTTGCTCCCTAGCTCCTTCACGTCCTGCTGACCAGAAGGAAACCACCAGGCGCCACAAAGGAAAGAAAGAGCAGATATATAATTCTTTATTACAAATTGTTCCCCCCCCCCCCATGCGTTAAGGTGACGCAGGGCGCGGGAGACCCCCCGGTGTGTGGGGTCTCAGGGGGTGTCCTGATGATGTCCTAACGGTGCTGACGGAGGCTCAGAGGACGTGGAACAGCAGGGAGGTGACGTAGGCGCACAGCAACGCCCCCGACACGCTGACCACCGCCTCCGCTGCCCTCTGCAGCGGCGGGGGGGCACTGGGCGGTGGCCGGGGCCCCGGGGGGCGGCCCGCTCTGGGGGTCCCGTCGGGGGCGGGGCCTGTGAGGTCATGGTGCCGGGGTCCCCCCTGGCTCCTCCCCCTCGCCTGTGGCCTCGCAGCGCCGCCATCTGTAGGGCGACATCATCACAGGGTAAACATAGTTCACTGGGCTAGCTAGTCCGGTGGGATAGCTAGTCCGGTGGGCTAGCTAGTCCGGTGGGATAGCTAGTCTGGCTGGATAGCTAGTCCGGTGGGCTAGCTACACCGCTGGGATAGCTAGTCCGGTGGGATAGCTAGTCCGGTAGAATAGCTAGTCCGGTGGGCTAGCTAGTCCGGCTGGATAGCTAGTCCGGTGGGATAGCTAGTCCGGTAGAATAGCTAGTCCGGTGGGCTAGCTAGTCCGGCTGGATAGCTAGTCCGGTGGGATAGCTAGTCCGGTAGAATAGCTAGTCCGGTGGGCTAGCTAGTCCGGCTGGATAGCTGGTCCGGTGGGATAGCTAGTCCGCTGGGCTAGCTAGTCCGGTGGGCTAGCTAGTCCGGTGGGCTAGCTAGTCCGGTGGGATAGCTAGTCCGCTGGGCTAGTGTTTTAGTGACATCACAAGTGGGCGTGTCCACCGAGATGTACGCTTGATAGATAAGTCCACAAGCCTAAGCAGAGGATTGTAGCAAACGTTGCCCATCTATCCATCATACATCTAGGTCAGGGGTGTCAAACATACGGCCCGCCGGCCGGATAAGGCCCGCGACTTGTAGAGCATACATTTCTGAGGATGTAAAAAAAAAAGATTTTCTAAAGAAATAACCAAAATGCTCACTCCAGCCGCGATGGGGCAGCCAAAATAAAAAAAGGAAGGAATTCCACGCTTGTGGAATTCCAAGATGTTTTTCTCAAAAAGTAGAAAAGTGAACACAGAGTGCAGTGTTTTCCATGAAAAATGGACTTAGAATTATTTAGTTTCAGTGCTCAAAGAATATAATATTCGGCGCCACTATGAGATCATTATAAAGAAAAATATCACCATTTGAAAGGACATAGCCTACTGTAGACTAATTGTTAGCTGGTCTGAAGAAACTGCAGTCTACTTTTACTTTGCCGCGAGGTCAGTGATACAGCAGTGAAAGTAAGCTACTTTATTGCTCACGAGATAGTGCAAGCATCCAAGCCATTTTCTGATGGTGAGTTTGTGACAACATGCATGCTGAAGGCTGCAGAAGTCGTGTTCCCTGAAAAGTGATCTGACTTTGCCAACATTAGTCTGTCGAAGAACACTAGGTATAGGGTAACAGAGCTCTCAGGAGACTTGGGCAGCCAAATGAATGACAAAATTAAGTCATTAATTGCTTTTTCGGTTGCAATTGATGAGAGCACTGATATAACAGATATTGCTCAAATGGCCATATTTATTCGGGGTGTTGATGAGACTTTGACAATCACCGCGGAGTTCCTTGATTGGTGCCTATGAAGGACACTACAACAGCGGATGACATATTCAGCTCTCTCGTTGGAGCGCTGGACAAGGTCGGAGTGGACTGGTCCCGTGCTGTCAGCCCTGCTACAGATGGCGCACCATCAATGGTCGGGAGAAAGGCAGGTGTTGGGGGACAGACCGCAAATGGGGGACAAGATTTTTGGGCATTTCACTGTATTTTGCATCAAGAAACGTTGTGTTGCAAAACACAAAAAATGGATCATGTTATGAGTGTGGTTGTAAAAACCGTAAATTTCATCAGTTTAACACTTTTCTCAGAGATATTGACCTTCCATTTAGGCTGGCCTACCATACCACACTGAAGTACGGTGGTGAAGCCGAGGTGCCGTGCTCAAGCGATTTGCTACAAGAGGATATTGGACTGTTCATGGAGAAAATGGGTGGCCCAGTGAAGGAACTTAAATGTCCGCAGTGGGTGCAGGATCTTGCCTTTATGGTGGATATTACACAGCGACTGAAGAATCTTAACAAAATGTTGCAGGGCCGCAAAAAAATTGTCACTCAGTATAACAACAGAATACGCGCATTCAAGTTAAAACTGTCACTCTGGGAGACGCAGCTATCTAGCGGTGACACGTTTCCCATGTCTAACCGCTGTGGGTGTGACCGGACGTAATGCTGATATGGATCAATACAAAGACAAGATAACAGGATTGCTGCAGCAGTTCAAGTGGAGGTTTCAGGTCTTCAGTGAACTAGAGAAGGAATTTGCTGTTTTTCGCCCGCCATTTACAGTCATGCCTTCTGACATGCCAGATGACATCCAACTCGAGATAATTGACTTGCAGTGTGATACCAATATGAAGGAGATATTTGCGTCTGTGGGCTTGGACACATTTTATCAATATCTCTTGCCAGGGTACCCCAAATTAACATCCCTGGCTGCAAAGGTTTCATCCATGTTTGGGACTACCTATCTTGGTGAACAGGTGCTCTCTGTACTGAACCTAAATAAAACAAAGCACCGCTCAAGGTTAACAAACACACACTTGAATGACATTGTGAAATGTGCTGCTACTCAGGATTTAACACCTGATATTGATGCACTCGTAAAGGCTAAAAGATGCCAAGTTTCAGGAGCCAGCAGCAGCAAATAGACTGCAGTGAGGGAAACAAAAGGTTCATCAGCAAGTAGGCCTGGGCTTAATTCTTGTGATGCTCTTTCAGAAATGTTTGCATTCTGATGAATACAGATCTTTGAAAATTTTACTGAGGTTTCATGTTAAAAGACAATGAATATTGTGCTGTATATCATTCTCAGCTTCAATAGCCTACAAAACAGTTTGATCTGATGTAGCCTAATCTCATTGCTCATGCACTGCTATAACTTTTATGTTTGGTTATTTTATTTATATGTGTACAATAACATTTTCAAGGCAGTATGATAGCTTTCTTCATAGCTCCCACTTGAGTTTGTTTAGTGTGGTGAGTTGGTTCAGGTGTTCAGATATAAAAATGTATTCACTCAACTCTATAAAAATAAACCAGTTTTTAATGAATGTGAAATACATTTTATTTCAATTCCATTGGCTGTGAATATATTCCATCCGTGAATAAACGTGTTGTGCTAATATAGATCCTTGTGATCCATGATTATGTAGGCTACAAATGTAGGCTGAATGATAAAGCATAGTACTGAAAAACAAAGCTAAAGATTTGGAGTTGACGTAGGTTATTTTGCCATCATTTTACTGGTCCGTCCCAGTTGAGATCACATGGGCTGTATGTTGCCCCTGAACCAAAATTAGTTTGACACCCCTGATCTAGGTGGACACGCCCCCTTGTCACCAGAGCAGAGGCGGAGTTTCAAACGGCATGTCCAGACCCCCAGAGCCCTGCTCCATACCCTGGGACATCCCGCCCCCTGGTGGCCGTGGGGAGTACTGACTCAGGCTCTGGAGACCTGCTCCAGGCCATCAGATAGGACCGTCGTAGATGACCACTGTGTGTTAGTAACCAGGGACTCACCGAAGACCACCTGGAACGGCATCACCATGGCAACCGCCGCGAGGCTGAGGAGTGCCGCGTACGTCTGGAAACAAACACAGAAGAGGACTTCAACCCCGCGCATCTCCTCATCAGGTTCTAACTGGTTCCTATCCTTCATCTCATCATCAGGTTCTAACTGGTTTCTCTCCTTCATCTCCTCATCAGCTTCTAACTGGTTCCTCTCCTTCATCTCCTCACCAGGTTCTAACTGGTTCCTCTCCTTCATCTCCTCACCAGGTTCTAACTGGTTCCTCTCCTTCATCTCCTCACCCGGTTCTAACTGGTTCCTCTCCTTCATCTCCTCACCAGGTTCTAACTGGTTCCTCTCCTTCATCTCCTCACCAGGTTCTAACTGGTTCATCTCCTTCATCTCCTCACCATGTTCTAACTGGTTCCTCTCCTTCATCTCCTCATCAGGTTCTAACTGGTTCCTCTCCTTCATCTCCTCACCAGGTTCTAACTGGTTCCTCTCCTTCACCTCCTCATCAGGTTCTAACTGGTTCCTCTCCTTCATCTCCTCACCAGCTTCTAACTGGTTCCTCTCCTTCATCTCCTCACCAGGTTCTAACTGGTTCCTCTCCTTCATCTCCTCACCAGGTTCTAACTGGTTCCTCTCCTTCATCTCCTCACCAGGTTCTAACTGGTTCCTCTCCTTCATCTCCTCACCAGGTTCTAACTGGTTCCTCTCCTTCATCTCCTCACCAGGTTCTAACGATTCTCCATGTAGATGTTCACTGCCCTCATGTACTCCTACATCCTGTATTATTACAGGATGCATTATCTCCTCTCCTCTGCACTCATGGTGCTGAGGAGACTGGAGGAGAGCAGGAGGGCGGTTCCTACCAGACAGATGGTGGCCGGGTTCTGAGCCATCCTCCTCCAGGCCTGCTGGACCCGCAGCCTCATCAGAGCCAGAGAACAAGGAGTCAGGGTGCCCTCAGCCTCCATCTCCACACACCTGCGGACCACCACCAAACCCGGGGATAGACAGTACACAGACAGGACATTAAGGAGCAGGTAGGGGTTAGACAGTACAGACACAGGTCATTAAGGAGCAGGTAGGGGTTAGACAGCACAGAGACAGGTCATTAAGGAGCAGGTAGGGGTTAGACAGTACAGACAGGTCATTAAGGAGCAGGTAGGGGTTAGACAGTACAGAGACATGTCATTAAGGAGCAGGTAGGGGTTAGACAGTACAGACAGGTCATTAAGGAGCAGGTAGGGGTTAGACAGTACAGGGACAGGTCATTAAGGAGCAGGTAGGGGTTAGACAGTACAGAGACAGGTCATTAAGGAGCAGGTAGGGGTTAGACAGTACAGACAGGTCGTTAAGGAGCAGGTAGGGGTTAGACAGTACAGAGACATGTCATTAAGGAGCAGGTAGGGGTTAGACAGTACAGACAGGTCGTTAAGGAGCAGGTAGGGGTTAGACAGTACAGAGACAGGTCATTAAGGAGCAGGTAGGGGTTAGACAGTACAGACAGGTCATTAAGGAGCAGGTAGGGGTTAGACAGTACAGAGACAGGTCATTAAGGAGCAGGTAGGGGTTAGACAGTACAGAGACAGGTCATTAAGGAGCAGGTAGGGGTTAGACAGTACAGAGACAGGTCATTAAGGAACAGGTAGGGGTTAGACAGTACAGACACAGGTCATTAAGGAGCAGGTAGGGGTTAGACAGCACAGAGACAGGTCATTAAGGAGCAGGTAGGGGTTAGACAGTACAGACAGGTCATTAAGGAGCAGGTAGGGGTTAGACAGTACAGACAGGTCGTTAAGGAGCAGGTAGGGGTTAGACAGTACAGAGACAGGTCATTAAGGAGCAGGTAGGGGTTATACAGTACAGACAGGTCATTAAGGAGCAGGTAGGGGTTAGACAGTACAGAGACAGGTCATTAAGGAGCAGGTAGGGGTTAGACAGTACAGAGACAGGTCATTAAGGAGCAGGTAGGGGTTAGACAGTACAGAGACAGGTCATTAAGGAACAGGTAGGGGTTAGACAGTACAGACACAGGTCATTAAGGAGCAGGTAGGGGTTAGACAGCACAGAGACAGGTCATTAAGGAGCAGGTAGGGGTTAGACAGTACAGACAGGTCATTAAGGAGCAGGTAGGGGTTAGACAGTACAGAGACATGTCATTAAGGAGCAGGTAGGGGTTAGACAGTACAGACAGGTCATTAAGGAGCAGGTAGGGGTTAGACAGTACAGACAGGTCATTAAGGAGCAGGTAGGGGTTAGACAGTACAGAGACAGGTCATTAAGGAGCAGGTAGGGGTTGGACAGTACAGACAGGTCATTAAGGAGCAGGTAGGGGTTAGACAGTACAGGGACAGGTCATTAAGGAGCAGGTAGGGGTTAGACAGTACAGAGACAGGTCATTAAGGAGCAGGTAGGGGTTAGACAGTACAGACAGGTCGTTAAGGAGCAGGTAGGGGTTAGACAGTACAGAGACATGTCATTAAGGAGCAGGTAGGGGTTAGACAGTACAGACAGGTCGTTAAGGAGCAGGTAGGGGTTAGACAGTACAGAGACAGGTCATTAAGGAGCAGGTAGGGGTTAGACAGTACAGACAGGTCATTAAGGAGCAGGTAGGGGTTAGACAGTACAGAGACAGGTCATTAAGGAGCAGGTAGGGGTTAGACAGTACAGAGACAGGTCATTAAGGAGCAGGTAGGGGTTAGACAGTACAGAGACAGGTCATTAAGGAACAGGTAGGGGTTAGACAGTACAGACACAGGTCATTAAGGAGCAGGTAGGGGTTAGACAGTACAGACAGGTCATTAAAGAGCAGGTAGGGGTTAGACAGTACAGAGACATGTCATTAAGGAGCAGGTAGGGGTTAGACAGTACAGACAGGTCATTAAGGAGCAGGTAGGGGTTAGACAGTACAGACAGGTCATTAAGGAGCAGGTAGGGGTTAGACAGTACAGAGACAGGTCATTAAGGAGCAGGTAGGGGTTGGACAGTACAGAGACAGGTCATTAAGGAACAGGTAGGGGTTAGACAGTACAGAGAGAGGTCATTAAGGAGCAGGTAGGGGTTAGACAGTACAGACAGGTCGTTAAGGAGCAGGTAGGGGTTAGACAGTACAGAGACAGGTCATTAAGGAGCAGGTAGGGGTTAGACAGTACAGACAGGTCATTAAGGAGCAGGTAGGGGTTAGACAGTACAGAGACAGGTCATTAAGGAGCAGGTAGGGGTTAGACAGTACAGAGACAGGTCATTAAGGAGCAGGTAGGGGTTAGACAGTACAGAGACAGGTCATTAAGGAACAGGTAGGGGTTAGACAGTACAGACACAGGTCATTAAGGAGCAGGTAGGGGTTAGACAGCACAGAGACAGGTCATTAAGGAGCAGGTAGGGGTTAGACAGTACAGACAGGTCATTAAGGAGCAGGTAGGGGTTAGACAGTACAGAGACATGTCATTAAGGAGCAGGTAGGGGTTAGACAGTACAGACAGGTCATTAAGGAGCAGGTAGGGGTTAGACAGTACAGACAGGTCATTAAGGAGCAGGTAGGGGTTAGACAGTACAGAGACAGGTCATTAAGGAGCAGGTAGGGGTTGGACAGTACAGAGACAGGTCATTAAGGAGCAGGTAGGGGGGTTAGACAGTACAGAGACAGGTCGTTAAGGAGCAGGTAGGGGTTAGACGGTACAGAGACAGGTCATTAAGGAGCAGGTAGGGGTTGGACAGTACAGACAGGTCATTAAGGAGCAGGTAGGGGTTAGACAGTACAGAGACAGGTCATTAAGGAGCAGGTAGGGGTTAGACAGTACAGAGACAGGTCATTAAGGAGCAGGTAGGGGTTAGACAGTACAGAGACAGGTCATTAAGGAACAGGTAGGGGTTAGACAGTACAGACACAGGTCATTAAGGAGCAGGTAGGGGTTAGACAGCACAGAGACAGGTCATTAAGGAGCAGGTAGGGGTTAGACAGTACAGACAGGTCATTAAGGAGCAGGTAGGGGTTAGACAGTACAGAGACATGTCATTAAGGAGCAGGTAGGGGTTAGACAGTACAGACAGGTCATTAAGGAGCAGGTAGGGGTTAGACAGTACAGACAGGTCATTAAGGAGCAGGTAGGGGTTAGACAGTACAGAGACAGGTCATTAAGGAGCAGGTAGGGGTTGGACAGTACAGAGACAGGTCATTAAGGAGCAGGTAGGGGTTGGACAGTACAGAGACAGGTCATTAAGGAGCAGGTAGGGGGGTTAGACAGTACAGAGACAGGTCGTTAAGGAGCAGGTAGGGGTTAGACAGTACAGAGACAGGTCATTAAGGAGCAGGTAGGGGTTAGACAGTACAGAGACAGGTCATTAAGGAGCAGGTAGGGGGGTTAGACAGTACAGAGACAGGTCGTTAAGGAGCAGGTAGGGGTTAGACAGTACAGAGATCCACATGAGAAACAGCTCCGTCATTCCTTCCCTCCCATGGTGAAGGGGTTACCTGAGCAGGATCTTCTCCAGCAGAACGTCCGGGTGATGGTGAGCGGAGACGTTGAACTGCCGCCGGACGCCAGCGGGCAGAGCGTGTCCGTCCAGAGCCAGTGCCGCCAGGCTGAAGCACCCCTGGAGACCGGGACCATCAACACATCAGAGCCCAGAACTCCACGCGGCTTTGTGTTAAACCTGGTCTGGAGAATAAAACTATAATTCTGTTTGTTTTCCCAGTGTGTCCCACTAAGCCGCCGGAAGGTTAATTGGGGTTATGGTTGCCGCAGCGACGGGAGATTATGGTGTTACCTGAGGACTTCCCGCCGAAGCGGCCCGGATGTACATGGATACGGCCTGGCCAATCAGAGTCGAGGACTCCGTGCCGCCGGCGTCCGCAGAGTTAGAGTAGAAGTAATCTCCCATTTTCAGCAGACCTGCAATCGTAGAACAGAAAGCTAGTGCCAAAACGATAGCGCAGGGAGCTATAGGGCTATAGCACAGGGAGCTAGTGCAGTAGAACTAAAACAGAGGATCCTAGTTTAACAGAGCTAAAACCAAAAAATAAATAAAAGAGACCTGAAAAAAGTATGTTAGTTCACTGGTGTTAAAACATAGCAAGGAATGCTAGTTGAATCGTGCTAAAACATAAGATGCTATGCTAGTCAGAAGAGCTAAAACTATCATCATTGGAAGCTATTTTAGTTGAGCTAAGGCAATAGCGCAGGGAGCTAGTTCAGACAGGCTAAAGCTAGCTGTTTGTATGCTGGATTAGCCACCAGAGTCCCAGGCCTCCATCGTTCCATCCAATAATACAGGAACAACAGAGCGTAGAGTGTGGTCCTCAGGGACCTACCTGAGGGAGGGGGGTCATAGTTCAACACTGAGTAGTTTGTGTATCTCCACCGGCACTCTGGGGAGAACTGCAGCTCCTGGAACCCAGAGAAGAGATGTTCAGATACAGGATGAGATACAATACAATAAAAACACAAATTAGTGCTAAGGAAAAACAGAAATAGCTGTTAAAGTTAATGCTAAAGTAAGGACAAACAGAACAAACATTAAATTACAAAGTGGCCCAGTCCCAGTAGTTCACAATATATAAGGTTTGTGTGCAAAGTAAAAAACAAAGAGAAGTATCCTTTATATCCTTATTTAAATATTAAACGTGGATAAATCGATAAGGTGGACTCATCTCGTCCATACCTCACAGAGGTGGGCGGAGTTGGCCTGGGCCAATCCCAGCCCGGTCTCAGCACACAGGAGGTAACCCACGAGAGCCTTAGCCCTGGGGGGGAGAGGGTGGAGACACAGTGAGAGGAGCACTGGGGGGGAGGGGGGAGACACAGTGAGAGGAGCACTGGGGGGGAGAAGGGGGAGACACAGTGAGAGGAGCACTGGGGGGGAGAAGGGGGAGACACAGTGAGAGGAGCACTGGGGGGGAGAAGGGGGAGACACAGTGAGAGGAGCACTGGGGGGGAGGGGGGAGACACAGTGAGAGGAGCACTGAGGGGGAGAAGGGGGAGACACAGTGAGAGGAGCACTGAGGGGGAGAGGGGGGAGACACAGTGAGAGGAGCACTGAGGGGGAGAGGGGGGAGACACAGTGAGAGGAGCACTGGGGGGGGGGGGAGACACAGTGAGAGGAGCACTGGGGGGAGAGGGGGGAGACACAGTGAGAGGAGCACTGAGGGGGAGGGGGGGAGACACAGTGAGAGGAGCACTGGGGGGGAGGGGGGGGAGACACAGTGAGAGGAGCACTGGGGGGGAGAGGGGGGAGACACAGTGAGAGGAGCACTGGGGGGAGAGGAGAGGAGCACTGAGGGGGGGAGGGGGGGGAGGCACAGTGAGAGGAGCCCGGGGGGGAGGGGGGGGAGGCACAGTGAGAGGAGCCCGGGGGGGGGGGGAGGGGAGACACAGTGAGAGGAGCACTGGGGGGGGGGGGAGAGGAGCACTGAGGGGGGAGGGGGGGACACAGTGAGAGGAGCCCGGGGGGGAGGGGGGGAGGGGGGAGAGGCACAGTGAGAGGAGCCCGGGGGGGGGGGGGGGGGGAGAGGAGCACTGAGGGGGGGAGGGGGGGGAGGCACAGTGAGAGGAGCCCGGGGGGGGGGGGGGAGAGGAGCACTGAGGGGGGGAGGGGGGGACACAGTGAGAGGAGCCCAGGGGGGAGGCACAGTGAGAGGAGCCCGGGGGGGGGGCCTCTCTGTAACTGAGGGCTTCTTACCGGGAGCCCGGGAGGTAGGCCCTCAGGGCCGTCTTCAGCGCGTGGCCGAGGTGTCCATTCCTCTCCGACAGCGTCTTCAGCTTCCTGCAGCACAGGGAGGGGCGGAGCCTGAGCCTCAGGCCGCCCAGACGGGACACGCCCAACACGGCCTGCAGACAGCTGGGGCGTGGCTGCACGCTGTTTACAGCCCGCCGGAGGTGTGGCAAGACGCTCGACACACTTGACAAAGAGCGTGTTCTAGTGTCTGGCCCCGGGGGGGGTCCGCGGTCGGCACGCAGCAGCCTGCAGACGGGACCCCCGCGGGGCCGACGAGAGGCATGCAGCCACGCATACCGAGGCAGAAGAGCCTGTCCCGGAGGCCCACCTAAGTGGTACTTACATACTGTAGGTTACCACGTAACCTTGGTAACGGCAGCCGTAAAACCGGAATGCGGTTCTCTGGCTACATTGCTGGTTCAGGTGGGGTTTGAACCACATGCTACACGTACATATCTGCCATCTTGTTCCTTTATTTAGCCTTTTCCACCCAAGTCTTTCCATTGTTTCGCGTTTCCCTAACAGGATGATTCAAGCGTCGTCTTACTTTACAGATCTTCGCACGGCGAAGGATGCTCACCTCACCGCGAGCTCCACATCTCTGGCCACGCCCCTTAGCGTCCCCGTGGCCAGGTACCAGGCCACGTTCACGGACGCCGCCGCATGCCCCGCCCGTGAGGCAATCATGAAGCACTTGAAGGCTGCGGTCTGCAGGGACGAGACAGGGTCATGATAGCATCCTGCCCTGATGTCCTGTAACCCCCAACATCCTGTATGCCTACATTTACATTGAGCAGACACTTTTATCCAAAGCATCTTTTAACATGCACTTATAAATACTCTTTCTAATTCATACACACATTCACACAACGCCGGCGGAGTCCAACACGTAGGGCGACAGCCAGCTCGTCGGGAGCAGTGAGGGTGTAAGTCAACCCACTCTACCTCCTGAGCTTAGCCGACCCAGACATGTCCTGTCTCTAACAGGACACTGTCAATATCCCGTGCCCTATCTCTATCGGGACACAGTCAATATCCCGTGCCCTGTCTCTAGCGGGACCCTCTAGACGTTGGCTGAATGGCGGTTGCTGGCGGTCCACACCTGGTTCTTGCCCCGGTCGTCGGGGTGCTGTCCGTTGAGGTGGTACACCCCCAGGTTGTGCACGGCATCCCGGCTGCCGTTGAGCGCGGCGCGCTGGAAGTAACCGATGGCAGCGCTGACGTTCTTCATGACGGAGGCGTAGTACCAGCCTACTGCGTTCAGCGCATCCACCGAGCCCTGGGGGACAGAGATACAGCAGTTACACCAGGGTTACACCGTAGATACAACAGAGTTATACTAGAGATACACCAGGGAGACACCAGAGATACACCAGAGAGACACCAGAGATACAGCAGTGACAACAGAGATACAGCAGTAACACCAGAGTTACACATGAGTTACAGCAGAGTTACACAAGAGATACAGCAGTGACACCAGAGATACAGCAGTTACAACAGAGATACAGCAGTAACACCAGAGTTACACATGAGTTACAGCAGAGTTACACCAGAGATACAGCAGTTACACCAGAGATACAGCAGTTACACCGTAGATACACCAGAGATACAAATTAGTTACACCAGAGATACACATGAGTTACACCAGAGATATTGCAGTTACACCAGAGTTACACCAGAGTTACGCCAGAGATACAGAAGTTACACCAGTTACACCAGATATACAGCAGTTACACCAGAGTTATACAGTAGATACAGCAATTAAATCAGAGTTACACCAGAGATACAACAGATTTACACCAGAGATACAGCAGTTACACCGGAGCTACACCAGAAATACAGCAGTTACACCATGGTCACACGAGAGATAAACCAGAGTTATACTAGAGTTACACCAGAGATACACCAGAGATACACCAGAGGTACACCAGAGTTACACAAGAGATACACCAGGGTTATAGCAGAGTTACACCAGTATATCCCTAGTGTAACTCCTGAGATACACCAGAGTTATGCTGGCTTCGATAGAGGAAGGTCACACAGCAGAGTTCAGAGTGCAGCTCCTAGCCAACAACCATTTCTATCGCTTTCTCCAGGAGCCTCAAAGATTCAGTCTGGTTCTTCTCGACTCCCTGGCCCTGGAAGAACATCTAGTTGTTAATATTCATTTCATTATCAGACACTTTTATCCTTAGAGCCAAACAGTGAATTAAGATACTTAGGTCGGTTAGGAGCAGGTAGGCCTTGTGTGTATGTGTGTGTAAGCGTGTGCAACGGAGGCGTTGTGCGGCAGTATGTGTGTATAAGCATATGCAATGACGGCGTTGTGAGGCAGGATGTCTGCGTTCGGCGCCACCTTCATCAGCAGGATAGCGTAGTCGTAGATGGCGCCAGCGTCCTTCATGCGCAGGGCGATCTTCCTGTACCTCCTGACGGCGCCCGCCACGTCCCTGGTGACGCCGTTCTGCCCCCAGAAGGACATGGAGGCAAGCTGCTTCTGGGGACGAGGAGACCCACAAGACCCCGGGTCAGAGGACGAGGGGGACTCTACGGGCCCCCCAGGGAGACGAACAGCCACGATACATTCAGGGAACGAAGAAATAAGCACCATGAACAACGAAGGGTTCTGTGTGAAATACACATCTGTAACTCAAGGCGATGCACATCTGTATCCACCAGTCAAAGTACAGAAGCGCAGAGGGAGGTGAGCAGCAACCTGGAATCTTGAGGGTCATCCAAAACAGTACTTAGCATTGTGTAGCGTCTTACCCTAGCTCTCTGTGTTGTATACAGGGAATGGGTTAACCTAGTGATGGTTAGTGCTTGGCACTTGGTTCTATGCACATCCTTACTGTACCGACAGCGATATATATTGTATTTTTCTCTTTCTTCTGACAAATTATGATAAGAGCATCTGCTAAATGCCCTGAATGTAAAAAATGTGGTCCTTCTGCCTGAACACAGAACTCAGGGTGTGAGCTCACAAGTGTCCTTCTGTCAGATGTAGCGAATGTCAGTGGCTATGGATGAAGGCGTCCTGGATGTAGATGAAGGTACCTGGGACTCCACATCCCCGCTGCGCGCCTTCATCCTCAGGAAGTGGAGCATGTCGCTGGCTCCCTGCTCCACCGCCCGGAGTTGCTCCTGGTTGTCCAGGTAGACGTGTTCCACCACGTGTTGCTTTAGAGGAGACGCAGGGAGATGTTAGAGTGAGGCCAGCACCGTGCTTCTATTACTACTGCTCACGGGAATAACGGCAAGAAGGAAAAACGAACACACAAGGAATAGCAAGGAAGAAGAATATGAAAGGACAAAGAAAGAAAGAAAGAAAGAGGACCATTCAAAGAAGAGGGGATGGACAGAAGGCGGTGGTTGTCACCCACGTGGTCCTGGTGGGGTCGCTCGTCGTCGGAGACGGTCTGCGTGGCCGTGTTAGCGTAGCAGCTGTAGGCTACCTCCAGGTCCCGGGGGAAGCCGTCCAGGCCCTGGCTGTGCTTGTAGCCCAGGTGCATGAGGGCCAGGCGGTGGTCCCCCAGTGCGCCCATCAGACTGTACACGTGACCCTGGAACCACACCGCACTGGGGTCACTGGGAGAACAGTGGGGGTCACTGGGAGGGCAGTGGGGGTCACTGGGAGAGCACTGGGGGTCACTGGGAGAACAGTGGGGGTCACTGGGAGAGCACTGGGGGTCACTGGGAGAGCACTGGGGGTCACTGGGAGAGCACTGGGGGTCACTGGGAGAGCACTGGGGGTCACTGGGAGAGCACTGGGGGTCACTGGGAGAGCACTGGGGGTCACTGGGAGAACAGTGGGGGTCACTGGGAGAGCACTGGGGGTCACTGGGAGAGCACTGGGGGTCACTGGGAGAACAGTGGGGGTCACTGGGAGAACAGTGGGGGTCACTGGGAGAGCACTGGGGGTCACTGGGAGAGCACTGGGGGTCACTGGGAGAGCACTGGGGGTCACTGGGAGAGCACTGGGGGTCACTGGGAGAGCACTGGGGGTCACTGGGAGAGCACTGGGGGTCACTGGGAGAACAGTGGGGGTCACTGGGAGAACAGTGGGGGTCACTGGGAGAGCACTGGGGGTCACTGGGAGAGCACTGGGGGTCACTGGGAGAGCACTGGGGGTCACTGGGAGAGCACTGGGGGTCACTGGGAGAGCACTGGGGGTCACTGGGAGAACAGTGGGGGTCACTGGGAGAACAGTGGGGGTCACTGGGAGAGCACTGGGGGTCACTGGGAGAGCACTGGGGGTCACTGGGAGAGCACTGGGGGTCACTGGGAGAGCACTGGGGGTTAACTTGGAGACCACTGGGAGGGCACTGAGCGAGGACTGGGAAAGCACTGGGAGGGCAATGGGAAGGCAGTGGGGGGCACTGGGAGAGCACTGGCAGAGGGCTGGGAGGGCACTGGGAGAGGACTGGGAGGGCACTGGGAGGGCAATGGGAGAGGACTGGGAGAGGACTGGGAGAGGACTGGGGGAGGACTGGGAGAGCACTGGGAGGGCACTGGGAGGGTGCTGGGAGAGGACTGGGAGAGGACTGGGAGAGGACTGGGAGAGGACTGGGAGGGTGCTGGGAGAGGACTGGGGGAGGACTGGGAGAGCACTGGGAGGGCACTGGGAGGGTGCTGGGAGAGGACTGGGAGAGCACTGAAGATCACAGAGATATCTCATAAATCGTGGACATATCAGTGAACTCTCTCTGCGAGGTTAAGGAACAGGTCTGAGGACAGTGTGAGGTTTAGGGGGACCATCTAAAGGTTGAGGGGGATGTGTGGGGTTCAGGAGTACAATGTAAAGGTTTAGGAGGAACATGTAAAGGTCTATGTGTTCTCTACCTGTTCCTGGTCAACAGGACGTCCCAGCCCGGCCAGGTGGACCGTGGCCATCAGGAGGGCAGCGTGCTGGTGGCCGAGGCAACAGGAGGCCTGCAGCAGAGCGCTGAGGCTGGGAGACAGTCTGAGGCGAGTGTGGTCCGCGCTGAACATCCTCGTGGTGACGTACTCAAACAGGTGGTTCCCCAGTTCCTTCTCGCCCCAGGGTCCTAGCAAAGTTAACACATGTTGTAGTTAATAACTTAATGTTGGATGATACAGGGGTACAAAGGACAGCACTGGGACACTTAGTACTGAACATTTTAATCACATAGCATTCTAGCATTTAAAATGCTACTACTCTTTATCTGTGTATGGACACATTTGATGTGTTTGTCGTTTTCCAATCCAGGATTAATAAAGTTGATCTTATCTAACGTGTGGAGTAGCTCAGGCCCATCGAGAGGATACAGTCCCCATAAACCCCCTCCCTGTGAGTTCATCCTTAATTCATCGCCAACATCGCAGTACAGACGACAGACGTCAGCGACTCAGGCCCAGGAACACTGGTGGTCTTCAGACTCACTCCTTACCTGAGATCGGGGCCTCTGCTCGCCTCTGCAGGAACTGGAATAAAGTCCTGAGGTTCTGCTGGGAGCTACAAGACCAGGTCTGGTCACATCTGGGTCTGAGGGATCTCCTCCACAAGGTCTCGTAGTAGGGGCGACACACACCTGGGATTATATCTTCCATTACAAAACAGCACAACGTGATCAAACATGTGATTCTTTGACTTGAAATGGACCCTGAAAAAAGGATCCTGTCTGATATGTTATTGTGATGCATGCAATGGATAGTCGACAGTACGCATTGCTACTCCCGTGCCTTAGGGGGCGCTCTACCGCACCTGTTCAGTGTAACTCGTAACATTGTTCTGGTTCTAGTCAGTCAGAGTCAAAATAGATAACGTCTCGTTCTTGTGTCACTCCGTTACTTACAAGCTATCCTTATAGCAGTACCTGAGGAGAGTAAAGTAAAGATGGCATCTATATGACATAAATAACTCTCCTTTGCTGCGCCCAACACATCATGGTTAGCATGTTTGTTCACAGGATTTCTTCGCTACGTCTGTAGAACAGCTTCTGACCTTGGGGATGCAGCGGGTCCCCGTGGGCCACGGCCTCGGAGAAGGCGTGCGTGAAGGTGGCGGTCTGCTGACAGCGGTGGTGGGCGCGGCCCAGCTTCTCCGGCGTGTTCCCCAGCGTATTCTCCACCTGTAGGAACGCTCAGGCGTGAACCCCGGGCCACACAGGAGCAGAGGAACCCGAGGAACCTGGGCGGTCCGTAGGAGAGGGGGCATGCACCATGCGTGTTTGTTCCTGTTAATCAGCACTAGGCTACATGTCCACTCTGCACTCCCCTTCTAATTCATTCATCATTCAGTCTGTTCTGGCGTGTGGCGGTGACTGCGACTGGATGCCTGGACTCTCCTAATAGTTAACTGGATGAATTAACATTTTAAATGGATGATGTATGTCCATTATGGCACCCATGGCACTTCTGACCATCCCTGGAAGGAGGGATCCTCCCCTCGGCGTTGCTTTTCCAGATTCCTTCCTTGCTGATTAAGGGAGTCTTTTGCCCTCTGGGGGGCTAGGGTCGGGGCTACGGCCTGTTAAGCCCTTTGAGACTGTACCGGTGATTAAGGGCTACGCAAATACAATTGAACTGAATAGAGATGCATTAAGGTCATCTTTGTGTTACTCTGCCCACCTTCGTCGTTCCGAGGCGATAGACGACGGCCGGTCCGAAGTAGCCGTAGATTCCCCGCATGTAGCGGCTTCCTCCCATCACGAAGTAGCCATCCGTGTCGTCGTAGTGGACGTTGCTCGTGAACCTTCCACACGTCGGACAGAAACATACAGCCGTGAGTTATGAGTGAGGTGTGTCCTGTGAAGAGGACAAATCGTGCAGACGATGCCTTTCATGTTGTACTCCAAACTGCTCCTCCTCGTTGATCATCTTCTGTAACGCGCAGTGCACCAACAGAACCTCCGCGCTCACCTGTACGTGTGTGTCTGGCTGTGGTTCTTCCAAGACATCTCCAGTTTGACCTGGAAGTGAGAGGCGATGAGGTGAGACCGTGACAGGGACAGAGTGTGTACCTCAGAGTGTGTACCTCAGAGTGTGTACCTCAGAGTGTGTACCTCAGAGTGTGTACCCCAGAGTGTGTACCCCAGAGTGTGTACCTCAGAGTGTGTACATCAGAGTGTGTACCTCAGAGTGTGTACCCCAGAGTGTGCGTACCTCGGCTTGGTGAACGGAGCAGTCCAACCTGATCCACGTCAGCAGAGGGAGCGAGGCGTGAGCCTGGAAGGACTTGTCTTCACCACTGGTCAACCGGCTCTGAATCATCAGCCCCCCTGGAGAGAAGTCACACCACGCTTCAACCAGAGCAGGTCCATCACCCAGCACCCAGCAGCACCCAGCAGCACCCAGCAGCACCCAGCAGCACCCAGCACCCAGCACCCAGCACCCATCACACCACGCTTCAACCAGAGCAGGTCCATCACCCAGCACCCAGCAGCACCCAGCAGCACCCAGCAGCACCCAGCAGCACCCAGCAGCACCCAGCACCCAGCACCCAGCACCCATCACACCACGCTTCAACCAGAGCAGGTCCATCACCCAGCACCCAGCAGCACCCAGCAGCACCCAGCAGCACCCAGCAGCACCCAGCACCCAGCACCCAGCACCCATCACACCACGCTTCAACCAGAGCAGGTCCATCACCCAGCACCCAGCAGCACCCAGCAGCACCCAGCAGCACCCAGCAGCACCCAGCAGCACCCAGCACCCATCACACCACGCTTCAACCAGAGCAGGTCCATCACCCAGCACCCAGCAGCACCCAGCACCCAGCAGCACCCAGCACCCATCACACCACGCTTCAACCAGAGCAGGTCCATCACCCAGCACCCAGCAGCACCCAGCACCCAGCAGCACCCAGCACCCATCACACCACGCTTCAACCAGAGCAGGTCCATCACCCAGCACCCAGCAGCACCCAGCAGCACCCAGCACCCAGCACCCAGCACACCACGCTTCAACCAGAGCAGGTCCATCACCCAGCACCCAGCAGCACCCAGCACCCAGCAGCACCCAGCACCCATCACACCACGCTTCAACCAGAGCAGGTCCATCACCCAGCACCCAGCAGCACCCAGCACCCAGCAGCACCCAGCACCCAGCAGCACCCAGCACCCATCACACCACGCTTCAACCAGAGCAGGTCCATCACCCAGCACCCAGCAGCACCCAGCAGCACCCAGCAGCACCCAGCAGCACCCAGCACCCAGCACCCAGCACACCACGCTTCCTCCCCCCATCACCAGTCCGCTGCAATGCTCGCCCACCTGTGTTGGTCAGCATCATCAGCAGGGAGTCAAACTCCTGCTCTCTGTTGACGTGGAGCACGATGCCGCACAGCTTGGACCGACACCACTCCAGGAGGTAGACCCACACCGACACCGTCACCCTGACAACCGGGAACACAACGACGCTCAGCGGTCTTTCCGTGGTGATGGACACCGAGGCTGGATGGCGTCTGAACCAGCGTCTGTGACTGACCACGTGGATCTCACGCCTCATTAGGAGATGTTAGGAGGAAGCTCTGACGAACACGAGTCAGCGAGTCACCGAGGGCAAAGTGGAACCTCACATTCCAAAAAATCTTTTTTACAAGTTTTACTGTGCTTGCTTTAAATTCCCGACGTGTGTTATATAAATGAAGGTACTGGCTAAAGGAAGCAGAGTGCCTGATGTACAGTACTGTACTGTTCTGTACTGTGATGTACTGTACTTTACTGTACTGTACCGTACTGTACTTTACTGTACTGTACCGTACTGTATTGTACTGTACTGTACTGTGGGCCAACCCAGACACGGTTAAAGGCAGACTAGAAGAAAGTTCCAGAACCTGGGCTGTGAGATGGCGTCGCGGCGCAGGTCCTCCAGGACTCCGGCGGGGAAGCGGTGGAACGTCCTCACCACCCCGAAGCGCTCCCCGGTGCTCGCTGCCGGGAAGCGGAGGAGGTGTTCCACGCCTGCACCTCCACACAAACACAGTCAGGTTCATTTATAGCTCCTCATCACAGCCTCACCGGGCTCCGCGGTCACACGTCGAACAACACCTCCTCCCCAGAGGAGAGACATTTAGAAGGAAATAACAGAACAAGAAAGTGTTTGTATCGGTCGTCTCACAGGATAGTCTAGGAGTGAGGGGATCCACTCTCAAGGTTCTGGGAGATAAAGGTTATAGAAGCTGAAGGTTCTAGGAGTGAGGGGTTCCACTATCTAGGTTCTGGGAGATAAAGGGTCTAGAAGCCGAAGGTTCTAGAAGCTGAAGGTTCTAGGAGTGAGGGGATCCACTCAGAGCTAAAGGTTCTAGGAACTTAAGGTTCTAGAAGCTGAAGGTTCTGGGTCAGGAAGGTTTGAACCACAATGTCTGCAGCCAATAGACATAGAGCAATATACTCTAACCATAGATGTGTGTAGGATAAGGTACTTCTGCCAGAACAATTTTGTCCTAATTTGGTGAAGCTCTCCATCCCAGCATGGTGCTAGGGGCTGGGTTCTCTCACTGTCTGCAGTGACGTTCTCCTGAGCTGTGGTGATGTTCTACTGAGCTGTGGTGATGTTCTACTGAGCTGTGGTGATGTTCTACTGAGCTGTGGTGACGTTCTCCTGAGCTGTGGTGACGTTCTCCTGAGCTGTGGTGACGTTCTCCTGAGCTGTGGTGACGTTCTCCTGAGCTGTGGTGACGTTCTCCTGAGCTGTGGTGACGTTCTCCTGAGCTGTGGTGACGTTCTCCTGAGCTGTGGTGACGTTCTAAGTGTCAGACCAACAACAGTGTGAGGCGGAGAGACGGTGCTAGAGGGAGTGACGCAGTGCGAGAGGCGTGGCGGCGGTGAGTGCGGTCCGACCTGCCCCCTGCGGACACTGATGCGTTGTGACGGCCGCGCTCCACAGCAGCGCAGCGGACCACGAGGGGCAGCCGGTGGGGGGTCTGAGAGGGCGCTGGGAGGGGGGCGTGACCCTCAGCACCGCCGCCGCCCTTACCGCCGCGCCGGCGTACGACCCCGACCCTGAGCTGTCGTTCAGACCCGCCACCCAGGCGCGAAGGACCCCTCCGCGGGCGTCCACCACGTGCCGGTTGTAGAAGCCCCGTCTGAAGGCCAGCGAGGGGGGCAGCCGGAGCCGGGTCCGGCGGGGTCTGGGGGACCCGGGCCGGGCCCAGGTCGTCTGGAGGACCAGCGGGGGGGCCCCGGTGGATGTGGAGACCAGCAGCTGCACCGTGAGGCGGCAGGGCCCCGTGCAGAGGGACCGGAGGGCCACAGAGTCCTGGACCGGGGCCCCCGGGGGCGAGACGAAGGCCACGGAGCTGCGGACCCCCCTGGGGGCTGGGGAGGACCAGGCTGGGGGGTGGAGAGCACACTGGGAGAGCAGAGAGGTCAGAGGTCAGCCTGCCCACGCAGCAGGTTAGGGTCGACAGTGGAATGCTGGGTGGGAACACGCAGCACACGCTACAGTTAACATAAACAACGGGACGGAAACATGTGTACCGGATGGTACCGGTGTAGAGTAGGACATGTATGTACGTAATCTATCCATGATCTGTGGTTACAAAGAGTACATATTGTATTAACAAGTGTGTGATAAATGCCAGAAGGTAGAAGTGTCTGGCTGTGTTTACTTACATAGTTAAGTTATTCTTCAAACGGATTGCATCACACTGTCATCATATAGAAGCCACAACTAATGCTTCATTCACGGGAGTAAATCCACACTGTTTACAGGTTAGGAGGGAGAGACTGAGATGGAGGGAGAGAGACAGAGACAGACAGAGAGAGAGGGAGACAGAGACAGAGACAGACAGAGAGAGAGGGAGACAGAGACAGAGACAGAGACAGAAAGAGAGAGAGAGAGAGAGGGAGAGAGAGAGAGACAGAGACAGACAGAGAGATAGGGAGAGAGAGACAGAGACAAAGACAGAGAAAGAGAGAGACAGAGAGAGACAGAGAAACACAGAGAGAGAGACAGAGACAGACAGAGAGAGAGGGAGACAGAGACAGAGACAGACAGAGAGAGAGGGAGACAGAGACAGAGACAGAGACAGAAAGAGAGAGAGAGAGAGAGGGAGAGAGAGACAGAGACAGACAGAGAGATAGGGAGAGAGAGACAGAGACAAAGACAGAGAAAGAGAGAGACAGAGAGAGACAGAGAAACACAGAGAGAGAGACAGAGACAGACAGAGAGAGAGAGGGAGAGAAAGAGAGAGAGAGAGAGAGAGAGACAGAGACAGACAGAGAGAGAGAGGGAGAGAGAGACATGAGAGGGAGAGAGATGTTGGTGTTGTTGCCAGATGAGTGCAGCGTGGGTCTCACCATGAGCCAGGCCAGAACGGCGTAGCCTCCGCAGTGACGCATCGTCTCGCTGCAGGGTCGGGTTTCGCAGGGACGCGGGTCAGTCCAGGCGCGAGCAGATGTTACAGGGTGAACTACGACCTCTCCAGAGGTTAGAGTTTGGACTACGACCTCTCCAGAAGGCAGCGGTTCATCTCTCTTTGGGGTATCTACGTGTGTCTCCAATGCCTCCTGCGTAGTCTGTTGTCCTCCACACAACACTGAGCAAACTGGATCTACCGGTGCATCCAGCAGGAGTTGTTCAGCCGCAGGTCTACCGCTGAATTCCCAGACACCGCCTGCTCCCTGACAGCCTCAGGGCTTGGCTATCTGGGTTCTGATTGGCCGACTTCTTTTGTAAATGTGTGTATATATATATATATATTTCATCACTGGGTCACTTCTCTTTGTTCACATTTGCATTCATACACCGTATTATACTGTGATGTACTGGAACTTAGCCCTTTTTGGCTAGTACTTTTTATTTGTATTGTATCTTATCCTGTGTTTTCCTCCGCTGCTGGGCTGTTGTAACAAAGGTATTTCCCCTCCGGTTGATTGATAAAGCTGTTATCCCTTCATCTTACTCTGTTGGTATTTTCCCGGATGACCCCTTTTCCGTCAATTGGAACTTTATTTGTGTGATTCCCGTCAAAACATGGAACTCAGCAGAACCTGATCCCCCGGCCCAGCTAATGAGCCGTGGGCCCGGCACGCCGCCGTGGAGGGAGTGAGTCACAGCTGGGCTGATGGGTGTTTACTCAAGGCTGAGGAGGTGAGGGCGTGTCCACTAAGGGCCAGGTATTTAAGAACCTCCCAGTGTACCGCCAGGCATGCACTGCAACCTGACTGCAAACAGCTAGACACTGATAAGAGACCTCACTGCCTATAGCCTGACACTCAGTTTAGACCTCGACACAGGTTTAGACATACACCCAGACACTGGCTCTGAACCTCACTGCAAACAGCCTGACACTCGCTCTGAACCTCCCTGCATACCCCTAGACACGCAGCTCAAACGTGTCTCAGAAAACAACTAGGCAGCTGGTAAAGGACCTGGTGAACGATGGCTCTAGAAGACCTCTGTGGTCTGCAGGCCCTGGGGAGGTCTCTGAGGGGGTCTCTGGGGGGTCTCACTCCAGATTTGGGTCCCATGGGGTCTCCCACAGAGAAGAGAAGGGGCCGTTACGCCGGCGACGTGCCCCTGAGCAGCACCGCTAGCGTCTTGAGCTTCTCCGTTCCAGTGGGCCGGTATCTGGACCGCAGCCCCATCGACTTCGGACAGACGGCGCCCGACTACGCCCCCACGCCCGACGCGTCCCGGTGGTCCGCTGGCGGTCCGGGCGGGCCGGACTTCGCCCCCGGCGCTGGGCCGGACTCCAGCCCCGGCGCCGTGCCCCTCCCCTTCCCCACGGCCCACGGGACCACCACGCTGGGCTTCCTGTTCCAGGGCGGCGTGCTGGCGGCGGCCGACACACGGTCCAGCTGCTCCGGCCTGGTGGCGTGCCCCGCCTCCCGGAAGGTGGTGCCGCTGCACCGCCACCTGTTGGCCCTCGGCTCCGGCACCTCGGCTGACATCGCCCTGTGGCGCCGCATCCTGGCCCGCGAGCTGCGGCTGTACCAGCTGCGGCACGGCCGGAGGCTCACCACCGGGGGCGCCGCCAAGCTGCTGGCCCTCATGCTGCACCCCTTCAAGGGCACCGAGCTGTGCGTGGCCGCCACCCTCTGCGGGTGGGACGGGGGCGGGGCCGACGGGGGCAGGGCCGACGGGGGCGGGGCCGACGGGGGCGGGGCCGACGGGGGCGGGGCCGACGGGGGCGGGGCTGGCGGTGGCGCGGCCGACGGAGAGCCGCTGGGCGCCGCTGACCTGGATCCTCAACTCCCGGCCTTGGACTGGAGCGGTCAAGGAGGAGCTCCGGCCCTCGGCGGTGACGTAGCGGAGGCCCCAGCGAGGGCGGGGCCCCCGGGCGGCGGGGCGGGGACCTCAAGGGGCGGGGCCAGGCTGTACTACGTGTGCAGTGACGGGAAGCGCCTGCGGGGGGAGCTGTTCTCGGTGGGCTCCGGGTCGCCCTACGCCTACTCGGTCCTGGATGAGGAGGTGCGCTGGGGCCTCTCGGTGGAGCAGGCCGCGCGGGCCGGCCGCGAGGCCGTCTACAGGGCCTCGCGGCGGGACGCGTACTCAGGGAACTGCGTGGACGTGTTCCTGGTCACGGCCCGGGGCTGGAGCCGGCGGCCGCGGGAGGACCTGGGGGAGGAGTACTACCGGGAGCAGGAGGGGCTGGAGGAGGGCCTGAGGGGGAGGAGGGAGGAGGAGGAGGGCCTGAGGAGGACGAGGGAGGAGGAGGAGGGCCTGAGGAGGACGAGGGAGGAGGAGGAGGGCCTGAGGAGGATGAGGGAGGAGGAGGAGGAGGAGGAGGTTCGTTCGCACCAAACAAAGACATGAACGCTGAGACCTGCTCTGGCAGACAGGGGCCCCCTGACGTGTGATAGACGCTGGGGGGCCCAGCGCCCGGCCCCGGAGGGACGGCTCCAAGCTCCGCTACGACGCTAATACGCTGCTACGTTATCTGGTGCAAGCTAGAGTCCTGCAGCGCTAAGGCCTTTAATAAAACACTCATGCTAATGCAAGGTCTTGTCTCTCTCTTTAATGTCAATGTTGAGGTCTTGTATCTCTTTAACATCAGCGTTGAAGTCTTGTGTCTCTTTAACGTCATCGTTGAGGTCTTGTGTCTCTTTAACGTCAGCGATGAGGTCTTGTCTCTCATTAAAGTCAGCGTTGAGGTCTAGTCTCTCTTTAACGTCAGCGTTGGGGTCTTGTCTCTCTGTAACGTCAGCATTGCGGTCTTGTCTCTCTTTAACGTCAGCGTTGGGGTCTTGTCTCTCTCTAACGTCAGCGTTGGGGTCTTGTCTCTCTCTAACGTCAGCGTTGGGGTCTTGTCTCTCTCTAACGTCAGCATTGCGGTCTTGTCTCTCTTTAACGTCAGCGTTGGGGTCTTGTCTCTCTCTAACGTCAGCGTTGAGGTCTAGTCTCTCTTTCACTGAGGTTGGCCAAACGACGAGATGTCCGCCCGGGGAATGGAATAATTGCTTTGCATTAAAATGTCGCTTGCGTCGCTGGTTCTCCGTCAGAGATGATTTGTGCAGAATGAAGGCCCACCCACGACCCGATCCCCGATAAGAGGAGGATGAGGAGGCCCACTGCGATGAAGATGATTCAGGGTGAATTAAAAATAGCGGGTCAATGACAGACAGACAGGTAGGCAGACAGGCAGACAGACAGTCAAATAGAGTGACTGAGATGGAGAGAAAGAATGAGAGAGAGAGAGAGAGAGAGAGAGAGAGAGAGAGAGAGAGAGAGAGAGAGAGAGAGAGAGAGAGAGAGAATTAACATA
>NC_082393.1:778722-783722 GCF_031168955.1 Gadus macrocephalus
GGGTTAGACAGTGACCAGGTGTGTAGTGTTAGACAGTGACCAGGTGTATGTAGTGAGGGTTAGACAGTGACCAGGTGTGTGTAGTGAGGGTTAGACAGTGACCAGGTGTGTAGTGTTAGACAGTGACCAGGTGTGTGTAGTGAGGGTTAGACAGTGACCAGGTGTGTAGTGTTAGACAGTGACCAGGTGTATGTAGTGAGGGTTAGACAGTGACCAGGTGTGTGTAGTGAGGGTTAGACAGTGACCAGGTGTGTAGTGTTAGACAGTGACCAGGTGTATGTAGTGAGGGTTAGACAGTGACCAGGTGTGTGTAGTGAGGGTTAGACAGTGACCAGGTGTGTGTAGTGAGGGTTAGACAGTGACCAGGTGTGTGTAGTGAGGGTTAGACAGTGACCAGGTGTGTAGTGTTAGACAGTGACCAGGTGTGTGTAGTGAGGGTTAGACAGTGACCAGGTGTGTAGTGTTAGACAGTGACCAGGTGTGTAGTGTTAGACAGTGACCAGGTGTATGTAGTGAGGGTTAGACAGTGACCAGGTGTCTAGTGTTAGATAGTGTGCTGGTGTGTGTAGTGAGGGTTAGACAGTGACCAGGTGTGTGTAGTGAGGGTTAGACAGTGACCAGGTGTGTAGTGGTAGACAGTGACCAGGTGTGTGTAGTGAGGGTTAGACCATGACAGGTGTGTAGTGTTAGACAGTGACCAGGTGTATGTAGTGAGGGTTAGACAGTGACCAGGTGTGTGTAGTGAGGGTTAGACAGTGACCAGGTGTGTAGTGTTAGACAGTGACCAGGTGTATGTAGTGAGGGTTAGACAGTGACCAGGTGTGTGTAGTGAGGGTTAGACAGTGACCAGGTGTGTAGTGTTAGACAGTGACCAGGTGTGTGTAGTGAGGGTTAGACAGTGCCTCAGTTCTGTCCCAGAGCCTCAGAATAGGTTCAACATCTGAGGCGTGCGGCTGCCTCAGTTCTGCGATTGAATTATTTAGACGTTGCAGGAGTTCAGAGAAACTCGGGGAAACTTCCTTTCATCACACATTTGGGGACATATTTACATGCCTTAGTTTAGGAATGCAGATTACAGATGTTGGAAAAGTCGCCCGTCAAGAATGATTTGGGATGATCCATCTTCTATCATCTATCTATCTGGTAGTACTGTTTGTGTCAAACCTCATTTACAAAGTGAAACTAAACATGCATTTCTTTATGAAGGTATTTCTGTATCAATGAAGAAAATGGTTAATGCACTGCATTTATCCATCGCTATCTTACTCAGTGTTCTCTCAAAGCGCTTTACCATATGGCCTCACATTCACCCATTCACTCACACATTCACCCCCCGACGGGGGAGTCGGCCCCGCAGGGCGACAGCCAGCTGGTCAGGAGCAGTCAGGGGGGGCGTCTCGCTCAGGGACACCTCGGCACCGTCCCCTTAGGAGCTGGCGGGGATCGAACTAGCGACCTTCAGGATACCAGCCAACCCGCTCTGCCTCCTGAGCCACAGGTGGAATCGTGACGTTAGAAACAATGGACACAGCGATGTGCGCTGAAGTTGAATGAACTGGTTTATTCCAGCCCTGTCCGTCACTCCGACATCAAAGCGTCAGGATGACGGCGGCCATCATGCTGTTGATGTTGTTTGTCTCCATGGTGATTCCCTCCATGGAGACACGAGGACAGGGGCCTCACCAGGGGGCGGGCCGGGGCTCGGTAGGGACCAGGGCCGGGGTTGTGGGGGTGGGGGGGGGCGTTACGTCTCACACTCAGATTAATAAAACACATCAGTGAGCCGGGCGGTAATGAGGCTCTGCTGGGACGAGGCGGGAAGGAATCAGAAGGGGGTCATTATTTACAACATTATGGGTTGCAGGATGAATGATGAATATGTAACGTGTTGATGGGGGTCGTTCCTCTGAAGAGGAGCGTGGTGGGACAGAGGCTGTGGACCTCCGGGGGGGGGGGGGTATCAGGAGGCCAGAGGAGGCTGCCTTCACCGTGCCCAGACCTCTGTCCTGACCTCTGTCCTGACCTCTGTCTCTGTCCTGACCTCTGTCTCTGCCCTGACCTCTGCCCTGACCTCTGTCTCTGCCCTGACCTCTGCCCTGACCTCTGCCCTGACCTCAGCCCTGACCTCTGTCCTGACCTCTGCCCTGACCTCTGTCCTGACCTCTGCCCTGACCTCTGACCTGACCTCTGTCCTGACCTCTGCCCTGACCTCTGTCCTGACCGGCATGTCGAATCCTACATGACTTCTCTCCAGAGCCTGTTGATTGGACGAACAGAGACAGGAAACACAATTAATGTTTTCAAATCAATTGAAGAATCAATCTGGCCATGCAAGATAAGGATATTGGTTCTTAAATCAGTTAGGTTCCCACTTTGGGTTAATAGGTTCAACAGGATCCGACTGAACAGACCAGAGCTGTGTGGTGCAGTGCCACGGTGGACTGACCGTGTACTGCGTGGGGGCTCTGGCATGGCTTCAATGGATCGAGGATTGCAAATAAAATTAACGATAAAACTTTTATATTTATTATTTCGTCGTTTTTATGAATATTGTTGATAGCCATTACAACTTCTTCTGTTGCACCACGTTGGCGCTATAAAGCGCCGTCAGATGCTGTTTTAATGAAGAGATTAACCTTGTTATCTGGGCTGCAGGTAACTGGACAGACCAGAGCAGTGGAGCCAGAGCCCAGCGGAGCCCACTGAAGATTAGCTCTGAGCAGAACAAAGACAGCAGCGGGATCCGCAGAACAAACCCACGATCTACCTTTGAAACGTTTAAAGAACCCCGAGGGAGGGGACCCCACACCCACCACCGCCCTCATCAGTGGGTCCCCGGAATCAGCAATTAATCACTCCCATTCACACGCGCACACACACACGCGCGCACACACACACTGACACACACACACACACACACACACACACACACACACACACACGCATACTGACACACAGACACACACACACACACACTGACACACGCACACACACTGACACACGGACACACACACACACTGACGCACACACACACACACACACACAAACGCCCACACAAACACTGACACACAGACACGCACACACAAACGCACACACACACACACTGACACACAGACACGCACACGCACAGACACGCACACACTGACACACAGAAACAGACACACATGCAAAACGCACACACTCACTAGCACACGTACGTACACACGTACACACACGCAGACCCCCAGCGAGACCCCTGCGGCCGGTGGACCATGCCCGTGGGCGGAGGGCTCTCCTGGAGGAGCTAGCCGTCCCAGACCACCAGAGGAACCCTAGAGAACCGGCATGGCCGCCCCCACGGTTCTGCTGCTGCTCTCCGCCCTCTGGCTCCGAGGGGCCGGGTCGGAGAACCCCCCCCCCGGGGGAGGGTCCCCCGTTCCCCCTGGCCCGGGTCCCGACGGGTCCCCTCTGGAGGGGGGAACGTGGGACCGGCCTCTTCTGGAGGCGGGAGGCGGGCCGACCTCCGCGCCGGACGGCCGGGGAGAGCGGAACCCGTCTGGGGGGATGACTCAGACCGCCGTCGTCATGGAGACGGGGAGACTCCCGCCTCGGCAGCCCCCCCCTCCCCCCTCCTCCGCGGCGGCGGGGGGCGTGGCGCCGGCCAGAGGAGAGGACCCCGCCCCCTGGCGCCCGGCTGGCCGCCGGCGCCGCAGCTGGCTGTGGAACCAGTTCTTCGTGATCGAGGAGTACCGGGGGCCAGAGCCCGTGCTGATCGGACGGGTAGGAACCGGAACCCCCGCCGTAGAACCACCACCGTAGAACCACCGCCGTAGAACCACCACCATAGAACCTCACAGTAGAACCATACACAGTAGAACCACCACCGTAGAACCACCACCGTAGAACCATACACAGTAGAACCACCACCGTAGAACCTCACAGTAGAACCATACACAGTAGAACCACCACCGTAGAACCACCACCGTAGAACCATACACAGTAGAACCACCACCGTAGAACCTCACAGTAGAACCACCGCCGTAGAACCTCACAGTAGAACCACCGCCGTAGAACCACCACCGTAGAACCTCCACCGTAGAACCACACACCGTAGAACCACACACCGTAGAACCACACACTGTAGAACCACCACCGTAGAACCTCCACAGTAGAACCATACACAGTAGAACAACCACTGTAGAACCTCACAGTAGAACCTCCACCGTAGAACCATACACAGTAGAACCACCACCGTAGAACCCTCGCCGTAGAACCACCACGTAGAACCACCGCTGTAGAACCATACACAGTAGAACCACCACCGTAGAACCTCACAGTAGAACCACCACCGTAGAACCACACACCGTAGAACCACACACCGTAGAACCACACACTGTAGAACCACACACTGTAGAACCACACACCGTCGAACCACACACCATAGAACCACGCACTCTAGAACCACATACCGTGGAACCACGCACTTTAGCACCACACCGTAGAACACACACGCACACACAGATGCAAACACTAATAAACACACACATTCATACAAACACACACACACCAAAAAACAAACACACATACCCACACACACACACCAGCAGCAGCATATGTCTGTTTCTTCTGGGTCTTAAAAGGAGCCTTTTCTTTCTTGTGATGTTTGAGGACCATGACGATGCTGGGAGAACCTCTCTCTAGGAGATCAGGGGATCCCCGGGGTTCTACACATCCTCTCCACATCTCCTCACATCTCCTCACATCTCCTCAGCCCTCCTCCCACCTCCTCCCACCTCCTCCCTCTCCTCCCTTCCCTCCCTTTCCTCCAGAGTGTCTGCAGGAGCAGAGAGCAGGGGATGGTATCAGCTGTAATGCTGCTAGCTTCACGCTGTACCCTGCATACTTTATCTGACGCCTCCGATTGGATTCACAGTCGCCGCCGTGTACACCTCATGAATGTTTAATCCTCCTCCCTGACTGTTATTGATATCGTCACGGAGATGTGAGCCACCAGGAGCCTG
>NC_082393.1:788722-795406 GCF_031168955.1 Gadus macrocephalus
TACCCCCTCCCCAACAGGAACCTCTAAGGTTCTGTGTTCTCTACCCCCTCCCCAACAGGAACCTCTAAGGTTCTGTGTTCTCTACCCCCTCTCCAACATGAACCTCTAAGGTTCTGTGTTCTCTACCCCCTCCCCAACAGGAACCTCTAAGGTTCTGTGTTCTCTACCCCCTCCCCAACAGGAGCCTCTATGGTTCTATGTTCTGCTCCAACAGGAACCTTGTGGTTCTGTGTTCTCTACCCCCTCCCCAACATGAGCCTCTAAGGTTCTGTGTTCTCTACCCCCTCCCCAACAGGAACCTCTAAGGTTCTGTGTTCTCTACCCCCTCCCCAACAGGAGCCTCTAAGGTTCTGTGTTCTCTACCCCCTCTCCAACAGGAACCTCTATGGTTCTGTGTTCTCTACCCCCTCCCCAACAGGAACCTCTAAGGTTCTGTGTTCTCTACCCCCTCCCCAACATGAGCCTCTAAGGTTCTGTGTTCTCTACCCCCTCCCCAACAGGAGCCTCTAAGGTTCTGTGTTCTCTACCCCCTCTCCAACATGAACCTCTAAGGTTCTGTGTTCTCTACCCCCTCCCCAACAGGAACCTCTAAGGTTCTGTGTTCTCTACCCCCTCCCCAACAGGAACCTCTAAGGTTCTGTGTTCTCTACCCCCTCCCCAACAGGAGCCTCTATGGTTCTATGTTCTCTACCCCCTCTCCAACAGGAGCCTCTATGGTTCTATGTTCTGCTCCAACAGGAACCTTGTGGTTCTGTGTTCTCTACCCCCTCCCCAACATGAGCCTCTAAGGTTCTGTGTTCTGCTCCAACAGGAACCTTGTGGTTCTGTGTTCTCTAAGGATCTGTGTTCTCAAACAGGAACCTCCATCATCCAGGTGACGGCGCTGGACGCAGACGACCCGTCCTACGGGTATAGCGCCCGGCTGGTGTACACAGTCACCCACGGCCAGGACGCCTTCTCCGTCGACGCCCAGACAGGTCAGAGGCCACGCCCCTCACGCCCTTTAAAGGAGTGGTCCCACCTGACCCTCCCTGCCGTGTATGTGTGTGTGTGTTAGTGTGTGTGTATGTGTGTAAGTGTGTTAGTGTGTGTGTAGTGTTAGTGTGTGTTTATATGTGTGTGTGGGAGTGTGTGTTAGTGTGTATGCATGAGTGTGTTTTTATATGTATGAGTGTGTAAGTGTGTGTATATATAAGAGTGAGTGTGTGTATTTTTAAATGTATGTCTGTGTATGCACGTGTTAGTGTGTGTGGGTGTATTTTTGTTAGTGTACGTGTGTGTGTTGGTGTTAGTATGTGTGTGTTGTTGTTAGTGTGGGCATGAGTGTTTCTTTGTTTGTGTGTTTCTGTGTTTTTGTTAGTGTGTGTTTGTGTGCATTGGTGTTAGTGTGTGTGTGTGTTTTGTGTTAGTGTGTGTGTGTGTTTGTGTGTGTTAGGGTTAGTGTGTGTGTGTGTGTGTGTGTGTGTGTGTGTGTGTGTGTGTGTGTGTGTGTGTGTGTGTGTGTGTGTGTGTAGGACCATATGTCCTGGTCATGTGGCGTCGATAGAACATTAATTCTCCCACTGAGTGACACCAGGGAATGGTGACGCCATAATGACAGAGTGCACTCTTCAGTCACTCTGTGGTTTTGGTGTGTGTGTGTGTGTGTGTGTGTGTGGTGTGTGTGTGTGTGTGTGTGTGTGTGTGTGTGTGTGTGTGTGTGTGTGTGTGTGTGTGTGTGTGTGTGTGTGTGTGTGCACTCTTCAGTCACGCTGTGGTGTTGGTGTGTGTGTGTGTGTGTGTGTGTGTGTGTGTGTGTGTGTGTGTGTGTGTGTGTGTGTTTGTGTGTGTGTGTGCACTCTTCAGTCACGCTGTGGTGTTGGTGTGTGTGTGTGTGTGTGTGTGTGTGTGTGTGTGTGTGTGTGTGTGTGTGTGTGTGTGTGTGTGTGTGTGTGTGTGTGTGTGCACTCTTCAGTCACACGGTGGTGTTGGTATCGCTGTGATCCGGTTCCTAAAGCCCTGAATCAACTCCACTCAGCAGTCAGAGCCCGCCTGCGATCACAACTTATGTTTCATGGTTGACTCCTCTTTGAAGTACGACTTTGAATAGAACCGTTTTATGTGCAGAAATTCAAATTCAACGAAAAACTGTTCCACCAAAGAGAAGGCAAGAGAGGAACGCACACACAAGCACAATTTGTGATGAATCGTGTTGATAGAACCCATCGCCCCTCGATATGCAGATCTATGCTAATGAGGGTCCAGGCCCCAGCGGGGGGGGGGGGGCTACAGGGCTACAGTGCGGACATGAGGCCCTCCGCCTCCTCACTGAACATCCTCGCTGACCGAGAGAGAAAACACTTTGGGAATCCACTGGAACTTAAAGCTGGGGCAGAAGAATAGAATAGATTAGATTAGATTAGATTAGATTAGATTAGATTAGATTAGATTGATTGATTGATTGATCATTCGATTACATGACATTACATTGGATCAGACTGGATTAGATTTAATTCAATCAGATAGATTACATTTGATTTGATAACACTTTATTCATTCCAGGGAGGATCTGGTTGTGACAGCAAATCATCAATACAATATAAAACAACACAATGCAATATAACAACAACACAAAACAATAGACTGCACTACCATACAACCCAATATAAAAACAACACAACACAACGCAACACAAAACAATCCATAGAGAAGGTGGTGACATCAGGGAACCAAACTCTGCTCCTCTGAGTGGGATCAAGAGGAGGCGGACCCCTGGGAGCGGATTGGCCCCTGCTAGGGCTGCCTCCTCCTATCAGAGGGGGGCAGCTGCTGACGTGTGTCTCCGGGGGGTCCAGGGGTCCTGAGGACGGCGGTGGCGGACATGGACCGCGAGACCCAGGAGGAGTACCTGGTGGTCCTGGAGGCCAAGGACATGGGGGGCCACCAGGGGGGGCTCTCAGGGACCACCACCGTCACCGTGACGCTGGCCGACGTCAACGACAACCCGCCCCACTTCAGGCGCAGTAAGAGCTCATCTGATCCGTCCCCCTGGGATCGGATCATCAGATCATCTCTGGAACCAGATCATCAGATCATCAGATCATCAGATCATCAGATCATCAGATCATCAGATCATCAGATCATCAGATCATCTCTGGAACCAGATCATCAGATCATCAGTTCATCTCTGGAATCAGATCATCAGATCATCAGATCATCTCTTGGATCAGATCATCGGATCATCTCTGGTACCAGATCATCAGATCATCAGATCATCAGATCATCTCTGGTACCAGATCATCAGATCATCAGATCATCAGATCATCTCTGGTACCAGATCATCAGATCATCTTTGGTACCAGATCACCAGATCATCAGATCATCTCTGGTTTGCTAGTTTGTAGATCGCTGAGTCGTTGACTCTTTGTTGCCATGGTTATGTCCAAATATGAGGAAGGACAGTTCCAGTACATTAGCGCTGATGCAAATGAGACACACAGATTGTTGTATTGAGAGATATTCATGGCTTTGGATTTTTGTTCGAGGTTTGTGATGTCGATGTGGTGCCTGCAGCATTCTGGGGTCACTGCTTTTATTCCCAGTCGCATATATATCTCTTTCTTGTTCATTATACCTTTGGTCCGTTTTGGATTTCATTTATTTTCTGAAGTGCAGATATGTAACACAGTGCCTTTCAATATTCCTTCTATGAGGGCAAATATGTTGGACTGAGAAGTTAGAGATGATGTGAGATTCTCTGAGGTGGACTGAGACGGACTGAGCTGACCCCCTGGTTGAGAAACCCCCTGAGGTGTTGCGGATGTTCCAGATGTGGTCGGTATGGGCGACGTCGGGGTGCTTTGAGACCCTAGAGGGGGCGTGGGCTTGGAGGAAGCTGCATCATTGTGCTCTTATCTGGTCCTGCTCCGTTCTATTCTATCAATATTTCATCTCAAAGTTCTTCTGTTTCTGCTTCAATAGAGGGTAGAATCACTGCCCACGTTCGTCTGGAGATACACACACATCTCTCCCCACCCATCTCTCCCCCTCTCTCCCCCTCTCTCCCTCTCTCTCTCCATTATCCTTTCATTCGTTTTTTACCACTCTGCTCTCTGACATCCCATCCATATGGGCTACATTTGAATATTTAAACACTCCAACATATAAACATACCCATACACAGACTCACTTGCGCACTTATGCACACACACACACACACACACATATACATCTAAACACACACACACACACACGCACACACAAACACCCACACACACACACGTTCACAGACTCCTCTCTGCGTTGATATATATTCTGTATTACGGAGCTCGACAGGAAAATATCAATATTTTTTTAACGTGTTGCATTATTTATTCACTGATAAATAACTGTATAAATCACGGCCAACGGCCTCGCGGTAGCAGTGTACGCCGTTGACAGTAAAACCGTGAGCTGATGTAAATAACCCTCGTTCAGCATTCTGCTCGGATGCGAGGAGAAGGCGCCTAAACGCCCCGTGTCTCCTGTGAGGCCTCTCCGGTGTCGCTGTCAGACTGCCCCTCCGCTGCGGCACGGACGCAGAAAGCTGCGCCGCCGTGAGATCACACCGTCGTGCAGACCCACGGGACGCCATGGAGACACGGTGTTCACACGGCGCACCACCCGCTCTCCGTCTGCGCTCTCCGACGCTCCGCTCAGGAGGCCCCAGGGGACGCAGCGGGCGGCACGTGGCACCACGAGGCACAGCGGGTCAGCCGGTAACCGGGAGGTCGCCGGTTCGATCCCCGGCGCCTCCTAGCGCCCCGGTGTCCCTGAGCGAGACGCCTCCGTTTGATCCACCGAGGACCTGGCTCTCCAGGAGCATGTCCGTGAGGCTGGATGACTGATGGACGGGCTCCTGCATGGGGCACGGGGAGTTTGGAGCTGAAGGTTGACTCAGCGATTCTAGGCCGGAACCTAAAAGATCAGATTCATCTGATCTTTCCTCACGGTCCGCCAGCGCCCGCCTCATAAGCAGTCGAAGCCGTCAAAAAAACGTACACAAAAAACCAATGGTACAACCAACCGCTTAAAACCAAAATCAATAGTATCCCGACAAGGAGTGGGTGTGGTGGGTCTTTGCGCTGCGTTTATGACGGTTTTTACTGGATGCACGAAACACGGAAGGGAGGGGCGATCTGGCTCTCCTTCATGGAGAGCCAGCCACCCAACATGGCTGATACAACCTTAAGTGCTTTTATGGATGCCAGAGAGAAGACCACTAAACACCCCGACCCATCACCTGGGTTTGATTCATGGGGTTGGGGGTGATTTAGAGCCTCAGTTAGGACCTCTTACTTCTTCCATGGGAACACGAGAGAGCGTGTGTCTGACCGCCACAGGCTCCCTCTGCAGTCAGCGGGATTCATTCATTCATATCATTCACTCATTCTGTCACGTTCATGCTCCCCACCATGTGGGGTGCATGCCGTACCCCTCCCAGTCCTCCCGGCGCTCACCCTCCCAGAGGTCTGCGTCATCTACTCTGGGGCTCCGGAGCTCCGATGGACGCAGAGGAGACGAGGCAGACCTCTGTGAGGAAGACGAGGCAGACCTCGGGGAGGAAGACGAGGCAGACCTCGGGGAGGAAGACCTCGGGGACAGACAGAGACGGGGCAGACCTCGGGGAGGAAGACCTCGGTGACCTCGGGGAGGAAGACCTCGGGGACAGAGACGGGGCAGACCTCGGGGAGCGACGCTGTGATCTGCTCTGTGTGCTCCCCCGCCCGGCGGCGGTCCTCCTCAGGCGCGTGGACCTTCTCGGTCTCCGAGCTGGCGGCGCCGGGCGTGGAGGTGGGCCGTCTGACGGCGTCGGACCCCGACCTGGGGGTCAACGCCCAGCTGGACTTCACCCTGCTGGACACGGACGGCGCCAGAGACACCTTCAACCTCACGGCCCGGGACCGCGAGGCCGTCATCGTGCTCAACAAGGTGAGGGGGGGGGCGGCCCGGGACCGCGAGGCCGTCATCGTGCTCAACAAGGTGAGGGGGGGGGCGGCCCGGGACCGCGAGGCCGTCATCGTGCTCAACAAGGTGAGGGGGGGGCGGCCCGGGACCGCGAGGCCGTCATCGTGCTCAACAAGGTGAGGGGGGGCGGCCCGGGACTGGGGGGCCTGGGGGAGACGGGGGAGACTGGGGGGGCTGGGGGGACTGGGGGGGCTGGGGGAGACGGGGGAGACGGGGGAGACGGGGAGACTGGGGGGGCTGGGGGGACTGGGGGGGCTGGGGAGACGGGGGAGACGGGGGAGACTGGGGGGGCTGGGGGAGACGGGGGAGAGGGGGGAGACTGGGGAGACGGGGGAGACTGGGGGGGCTGGGGGGACTGGGGGGGCTGGGGGAGACGGGGGAGACTGGGGGGGCTGGGGGAGACGGGGGAGACGGGGTAGACGGGGGAGACGGGGGAGACTGGGGGGCTGGGGGGTGATCCAACAGGACCCTGGCCTCCATCCCTCCTGGAATCAAACACGATCTGAGTCGTACAGAGGATCTGAGATGTTAACGATGATCTGAGATGTTAACGATGATCTCAGATGTTAACGATGATCTCAGATGTTAACGATGATCTCAGATGTTAACGATGATCTCAGATGTTAACGATGATCTCAGATGTTAACGATGATCTCAGATGTTAACGATGATCTCAGATGTTAACGATGATCTGAGATG
>NC_082393.1:795506-813006 GCF_031168955.1 Gadus macrocephalus
GATGGGGGAGAGTTGATGGGGAGAGGGATGGGGGAGAGGTGATGGGGGAGAGGAGATGGGAGAAAGTTGATGGGGAGAGTTGATGGGGGAGAGCTGATGGGGGAGAGGAGATGGGGGAGAGGAGATGGGGGAGAGGAGATGGGGGAGAGGAGATGGGGGGAGAGGTGATGGGGAGAGCTGATGGGGGAGAGGAGATGGGGGAGAGGTGATAGGGGAGAGTTGATGGGGAGAGTTGATGGGGGAGAGGAGATGGGGAGAGGGGATGGGGGAGAGGAGATGGGGGAGAGGGGATGGGGGAGAGGAGATGGGGGAGAGTTGATGGGGGAGAGGAGATGGGGGAGAGTTGATGGGGGAGAGGAGATGGGGGAGAGGGGATGGGGGAGAGGAGATGGGGGAGAGTTGATGGGGGAGAGGAGATGGGGGAGAGTTGATGGGGGAGAGGGGATGGGGGAGAGGAGATGGGGGAGAGTTGATGGGGGAGAGGTGATGGGGGAGAGGAGATGGGGGAGAGTTGATGGGGGAGAGGTAATGGGGGAGAGCTGATGGGGGAGAGGAGATGGGGGAGAGGTGATGGGGGAGAGGGGGAGACGCTCATGCTGTCACATTGCATCCCGCTCTTATCTAATGTGAGGGCAGCTGAGCCACACAGCCTCAGTCAACCAGAGCGTGGACACAGACACACGGGCGGGGCTCACAGCCACGGAGGAGATACTCCTCAGGAGAACGAGGACGTTGGAGTTAAAGTTCAGATTAGCTACGGGCGGGTGGGGCACGGGACACCCCAGACCCCTGTTAGCACACATTTATGTTTAGGGCATTTAGTCAACGCTTTTATCCAAAGCGACGGAAGAAAGAGAAACAATAATATCTCCCTGTTGGTACAGTAAGGATGTTCATAGGACCGAGTGCCAAGCACTAACTATCACTAGGTTAACCCATTCCCCGTAGACAACAGAGATAGCTAGGATAAGACGCTGCACAATGCTCAGCACTATTTATAAGTGCCAGGGCGTACAACACACAATAAGGGGTGCACACCCGAGTCCCAGATGGTTCCCGACGTTGTCCTCATGGCCTGCTGGAGGTTCTAGGGAACCGTTACTCATTGCACGGCTCGCCAAGCCCTTTATTTGCGGCTCGCATGGCAGTATGTTTTTTTTGATCAGCCTCTTAATTTTCCTCTCAAAGTGCACCAGATTAATGCATTTTACATTGAATGGTAAACTATTTTTATTGAAGGGGGGTATTCTATGAACACACTCGTTTTGATTGAAAATATTTAATTCATTATTTTTTTACAAATATTTTAATAAAAAGTAATAATTTATTCTTCAATAGCTTCCAATCCTTCCATGTTATGTGACCCAGTGTCTCCACATTATTCCAGAAAATAGTACACAGTCACGCAAGTCTCAATTTTCCTCTCCAGTGCACCAGATTGATGCATTCTAGGTTAAAAGGTCGCACATTTCCTTCCAGGGGAGCATGCTCCCGGACCCCCTAAGGACTGGGTGCCCTCCACAGTTTCACTCAATTCTGCGGGGAACACTGCCTCAGGGACGACATATTAATAACCAGTCATACTTATGTATGACTGGTTTAAAGTTTTGATACTTTGTGGTAAAATGGCTCTCCTGTTGATTCAGGCCGTGAGGCTCTCCTGGAAAACATAAAGAAATATCACTGTTCTAGAGGTTCTAGAGGTTTCTAAAGGTTATAGAGGTTCTAGAGGCTCTAGAGGTTCTAGAGGTTTTTAAAGGTTCTAGAGGCTCTAGAGGCTCTAGAGGCTCTAAAGGTTCTAGAGGTTCTAGAGGTTCTAGAGGCTCTAGATGTTCTAGAGGTTTCTAAAGGTTCTAGAGGCTCTAGAGGCTCTAGAGGCTCTAGAGGCTCTAAAGGTTCTAGAGGCTCTAGAGGCTCTAGAGGTTCTACAGGTTTCTAAAGGTTCTAGAGGTTCTAAAGGTTCTAGAGGTTCTAGAGGCTCTAGAGGCTCTAGAGGTTCTAGAGGTTCTAGAGAGGCTCTAGAGGTTCTACAGGTTCTACAGGTTCTAGAGGTTCTAGAGGCTCTCGAGGTTCTACAGGTTCTACAGGTTCTAGAGGTTCTAGAGGTTCTTCTCATCCAACCCGATCCGTGTGAGCAGGTGGTGCAGGTCCTGAGAGCCATCGACCGGGACCAGGGTGGAGCCGACAGCCCGGTGCACTTCAGCATCCCCCCAGAGTCCAGGACCTCCATGAACCTCAGCATCCGGGAGGGCCAAGGTACTGCTGCTCCAGGTTCTCCAGGTTCTCCATGTTCCTCATGGTCTCCACCCTGTTCTCCACCCTGTTCTCCACCCTGTTCCTCATGGTCTCCACCCTGTTCTCCACCCTGTTCCTCATGTTCTCCACCCTGTTCTCCCCCCTGTTCTCCACCCTGGTCTCCACCATGTTCTCTATCATGTTCTCCACCCTGTTCTCCACCCTGTTCTCCACTATGTTCTCCACCCTGTTCTCCACCCTGTTCTCCACCCTGTTCCTCATGTTCTCCACCCTGTTCTCTACCCTGTTCCTCATGTTCTCCACCCTGTTCTCCACCCTGTTCCTCATGTTCTCCACCATGTTCTCCATCATGTTCTCCACCATGTTCTCTATCATGTTCTCCACCTTGTTCCTCATGTTCTCCACCCTGTTCCTCATGTTCTCCACCCTGTTCTCCACCCCGTTCCTCATGTTCTCCACTCTGTTCTCCACCCTGTTCTCCACCCTGTTCTCCACCCTCTTCTCTTTATGGTCGTAACGGTTGTATGAAGCCTCCTAGATAGAGACCAAGGAGACAGGAAGCCTCCTAGATGAGAAGCCTCCTAGATAGAGACTAAGGAGACAGGAAGCCTCCTAGATAGAGACTAAGGAGACAGGAAGCCTCCTAGATGAGAAGCCTCCTAGATAGAGACTAAGGAGACAGGAAGCCTCCTAGATAGAGACTAAGGAGACAGGAAGCCTCCTAGATAGAGATCAAGGAGACAGGAAGCCTCCTAGATAGAGTCCAAGGAGACAGGAAGCCTCATAGATAGAGACCAAGGAGACAGGCAGCCTCCTAGATAGAGACCAAGGAGACAGGCAGCCTCCTAGATAGAGACCAAGGAGACAGGAAGCCTCCTAGATAGAGACCAAGGAGACAGGAAAGCCCCCTTTGTATACTTCCTGTGAGGCCCAGTATCCAGGCAGTGACCTCCCCCCCCCCCCCCCCCAGGCGTGACGGCCAGCCTGGTGGTGGGCTCGGGGCTGGCCCCCCTCCCGGGCTCCGGCCCCCCCGGGGCCCCCCTGCTCCTCAGCCTGTACGTGCCGGTGGTGCTGCGGGACCTGGGCTCGGGGCTGGCCAGCACGGGCACGGTGACGGTGACGGTGTGCCCCTGCCTGCTGGGCGGCATGCGCACCGAGGAGCGGGCGGGGCGGGGGGCGCGGCGGGGGGAGGGGCCCGCCGTCTGCATGGCCCCCGCCCTCGCCCTCCACCTCGCTCATCTTCAGCATGGTGACGCTGCTGGCCCTGCTGGCCTGCATCACCACGCTGCTGGGTAAGACACCACCCTAATGACACCGCCCTAACGACACCACCATAGCCCCACCCTAATGACACCCGCCCTAACGACACCACCATAGCACCACCCTAATGACACCGCCCTAGTGACACCGCCCTAATGACACCGCCCTAATGACACCGCCCTAATGACACCGCCCTAATGACACCGCCCTAATGACAGCCTAACACCACCCTAATGACACTCTAACACCACCTTAACGACACCACCCTAGTGACACCACCCTAATGACACCGCCCTAACGACACCACCATAGCACCACCCTAACGACACCACCATAGCACCACCCTAATGACTCCGCCCTAATGAAACCACCCTAATGACACCGCCCTAACGACACCACCATAGCACCACCCTAATGACACCGCCCTAACGACACCGCCCTAATGACAACACCCTAATGACACCACCCTAATGACACCGCCCTAGTGACACCGCCCTAATGACACCGCCCTAACGACACCGCCCTAATGACACCGCCCTAATGACACCCGCCCTAATGACAGCCTAACACCACCCTAATGACACTCTAACACCACCTTAACGACACCACCCTAATGACACCACCCTAATGACACCACCATAGCACCCACCCTAATGACACCACTCTAATGACGCCACCCTAATGACACCACCCTAATGACAACACCCTAACGACACCACTCTAATGACACCACCCTAATGACACCACCCTAATGACGCCACCTAATGACACCACCCTAATGACACCACCCTAATGACAACACCCTAATGACACCACTCTAATGACACCACCCTAATGACACCGCCCTAATGACACCCTAACACCACCCTAATGACACCCTAACACCACCTTAATGACACCACCCTAGTGACACCACCCTAATGACACCCTAACACCACCTTAATGACGCCACCCTAATGACACCACCCTAATGACACCGCCCTAATGACACCACTCTAATGACACCGCCCTAATGATGCCACCCTAATGACACCGCCCTAATGACGCCGCCCTAATGACGCCACCCTAATGACACCACTCTAATGACACCGCCCTAATGACGCCACCCTAATGACACCGCCCTAATGACACCCTAATGACACCCTAACACCACCCTAATGACGCCACCCTAATGACACCACCCTAATGACGCCACCCTAATGACACCGCCCTAGTGACACCGCCCTAATGACACCGCCCTAATGACACCCTAACACCACCCTAATGACACCCTAACACCACCCTAATGACGCCACCCTAATGACACCACCCTAACGACACCACCCTAATGACACCGCCCTAATGACACCACCCTAATGACACCACTCTACTACTGGGTAAGACTGACACCACTCTACCGACCTCCACCCCTCCACCTCTCTCGATGCTGTCTGCCCTGCTGCCCCCATGGCTTCATACAGAGTGGTCTGAAGCCTTGCTCTCTGTTCCTCCCCCCCCCTCCCCCCTCTCTCCCCCCTCCTCTGACCCCCCGTCCCACCTCTCTCTCTCCGCCCCCCCTCCGTCTCCTCCCCCCTCTCCCCTCCTCTACCCCCCCTCTCCCCCCCTCTCTCTTCTCCCCCCCCTCCCTCTCCTCCCCCCCAGTGGTGTGTGCTCTCTCCATGTCTCTGCGCCAGAAGCCGGACTCCCTCTGCCCGCAGGCCGGAGATGAGGACCTGAGGGAGAACATCATCTCCTACGACGACGAGGGGGGGGGGCGAGGCCGACACGGCCGCCTTCGACATGGCCGCCCTGCAGAGCACGCAGCGCGCACAGCACATGCACACCGCGCACAACCACACTCACAACAACGCACACCACAACCCCAACATGTGAGCTGCTCTGATGCGCTTCGGCTCCAGAGTGTGTGTGTGTGTGTGTGTGTGTGTGTGTGTGTGTGTGTGTGTGAGGGAGAAAGAGAGCTAGGGGGAGAGGGGGGGAGTACATTAGTGTGTGTCCGTGTGTGTCTATGTTTGTGTGCATCTCTGTGTCTATGTGTACTAACCAGTGCCCCCTCCGTGTGTGTGTGTTTGTGTGCCTGTGTGTGTGTGTGTGTGTGTGTGTGTGTGTGTGTGTGTGTGTGTGTGTGTGTGTGTGTGTGTGTGTGTAGATGGTACACCCAGCAGAACGCTCCCAGGGACAGGACCTGCAGCTGGAGCCGCGCCCCCCGCCCGGCCGCGGCCCCGCCCCCTCGACCACGCCCGGGCTCCGCCCCCATGTACGGCCGCCGCTACGCCGCGCACACGCTGCCCTCGCCCCGGGACCCCCCCCTGCACCTCCCCCAGCTCGCCCACCTCGGGCCCCCGGGGGCCGGCTCCTCCACCTCCAGCTCCCTGCTCCTCCTCCCCCCGTCCCAGACCCCCACCCAGACCTCCACCCTGACCCCCGCGGAGCACAGAGCCCCGCCCGGGTGGAGGCAGCAGGCTGACCGGAGCTTCATTAGCATGCTGGCTAATGCTAACGCTAGCATGCGGGCTAACGCTAGCATGCTGGCTAACGCTAGCGGCATCGCTACGGCTGCCGCTGGCCTTGGCGATGTGACGACTGCGGCAGGAGGCGCCGTGGAGCAGGTGAGGGCGGGCCTCTCATCACATGTCCCCTGATGACCTCACGCTCGTCTACGGAACAGGATTAGGGACACAGGGGAATCTGTTTTGAGTTTCTGAAAGTCAGAAGATGAAAATCTGAATTTTGTCTTTAAACTCAGAATTCTGCCTTCAAAGTCAGAGAGCTTTCTATTCTGACATTGAATTCAGTATTCTGACTTGAGTCACTCGTATTTTAGTCAAATAAACCTTTCAAACTATATTTATATAAGCACTTTAATATTTTAAGTACTGGGAAAGAAAGTGGTATTTCAGTCTATCAAAAATAGATTTCTAGGGTCCAACACATGCAGACCAGAGATAGTAGTATAGATGTTTCTACTGAGACATTATAGAAGTAAAGGTCCTCTATTAAAACATTCTGTTTCTATCAGTAAGTGTTAAACTATAGTGTGTGCGATTCAAACATTGTGTTACATGAGATCAGCTAAGAGTTGAACTAGTGTTGTGATTAAAGGCTGGACAGAGGGCAGTGTTCTTCACAGCACTGAGCTGTAGAGCGTCACTGGAACAGACTCCTCTCTCCAAGGCAGCTGCACTCTGGATCAGAACACTGAGATCACATCAGTGTTCTGCAGGCTCCGATGCAATCCTCATGAATCGACTCAGATGATCAGGGGGAGGGGGAGAGAGGGGGGAATAGAGAGGGGGAGGGGGAGAGAGAGGGGGAGGGAGGGGGGAGGGTTAGTTTTAGGGCTAACTAGCGGATGTAACGGAAATTTTGTACATTAAGAAGTAACATAAGTTAAATTTTCAATTCTCCAAATGCATTTATACCTTAAGAGAAGATACCTCCAGTGTCGTCAGGGAAGAGATTAGTAAAGGTTTACGCGGTCAATAAAACAACATCTGGCCACCACCACACACCACACAACACTTCTGCGTGCGTTCTGTGTGGCTACCCGCTAGCCTCCGGTTAAACATGTATTTTAATGGTTTTCTGATCGCTAATTAGGGCCTCGTCGTGCTGACTGCTATAACTTACATCTGAAATGCTTCTAATTAGCTATTCAGCCTTTCTTATCGACGACTTGGGAAACTGGAATTATTATTATTATTTAATATGCATTTCATTAAGGAACATCAAAGTAATTATTTTCAAAGGTAAACCCAACAAAGGCGCTCGATAAAGTATTAAAATGCTGAACATGGTGTTTGATATGAAGCTTTAAACGTATGGCTCAGCGACCGTGAACATGTTTTAACAGCTGCTGCTGTTTGGTCGGTCAATTAATTTAGTCTCTCAAAGACCTCAATACAGTCGGTTTGGACGCTGACTTATTATTTGGGTTGATTAAAATTTTACAAAAATGATATTCAACTAAATTAAATTAATTTTAATTTTAATTTAATTAGTTTGAATTCATCTAAATTTAAACTAGGAGAATGGAGAAAAGGGCTGCTCTTCTCTTGTTGTTATTGCTGCAATTTAAAAAGTAATATAATCCCAAATAAATCCATCAGTAAGGTCTCAACAGAGTTTGAAGTTGTAATGTTCTGAACAAAAACATTCTCATCAAGTGAAGCTTGACTTCCTGTCCGTTACTTTCTGTCTGTTACTTTTTGTCTGTTACTTCCTGTCTGTAACTGTGTCTGCTACTTCCTGTCTGCTACTTCCTGTCTGCTACTTCCTGTGTCTCAGGTCCAGAGGAACACTGCGGTGATTCAGAACGATGAGTCCCCAGCCTGCTGTGACCTCAGCGCCCCCCCCCTCCTCCGAACTCCTCCTCACCACCTCCTGCTACCCCTTCACCTCCGCCCTCACCTCCACCTCCTCCCTCACCTCCACCTCCTCCTCCTACCCCCTCACCTCCACCTCCTCCTCCTACCCCTTCACCTCCACCTCCTCCTCCTACCCCCTCACCTCCGCCCTCACCTCCACCTCCTCCTTCTCCTACCCCTTCCCCTCCCCCCTCACCTCCACCTCAGCCCACCCCCTCAATATCACCTCCCCCTACCCCCTCAGCTCCTCCTACCCCCTCAACACCTCCTCCCCCCTCCACACCTCCTCCCCTCTCCCCACCTCCTCCTCCCCCTACCCCCTCAGCTCCTCCTACCCCCTCAGCTCCTCCTCCCCCTACCCCCTCAGCTCCTCCTACCCCCTCCACAGCTCCTCCCCCTTGCCCACCAACTCCTCCTCCCACCTGCCCCCCCCCTCCTACTCCTCCCAGCACGAGGAGCGAGGGGGGGGGTCGGCCCCCACCAGCCCCACCGCGTCCGGCTCCACGCTCGATGACACAGACTCCTCCCTCCCCTCCTTGTCGGGGCCTCCATGTCACCGTGGCAACGAGGTGACCCCTCCCCCCGACTCCTACAGCATCGTGGGGTCACTGAGCCGCCGCGGGGCCCGGGGGCGGGGCCCGGGGGCCAGCGTGGGGAGCGTCCTGTACCCGGGGGCCCTCCCCGACGCCTACGCCCCAGGGGGGAGGGAGGAGCCGCCTCCCCCCTCGGCGGGGGAGACGGGGGAGACGGGGGAGGCGGCGGCCTCGCTCCCCATGCGCATGGAGGACTTCCTGAACTTCCGGCTGAAGCGCGTGACCTTCGACCTCACGCAGCCGCCCTACGACTCGCTGCAGACCTACGAGTTCGAGGGTCGGGGGTCGCGGGCGGGGTCGCTGAGCTCGCTGGAGAGCGAGGAGGCGGGGGAGGAGGAGCGGGGGGGAGGGGCGGGGGGCGGCGGCATGGCAGCGCTCAACCAGAAGTTCAGACGGCTGGTGGAGATCATCAGGGAGAGGGAGAGGGAGATGGAGGGGGGCCAGGAGGAGACGGAGGAGGAGGAGACGGAGGAGGCGGTTGTCACGGAGACGGACCAACAGGAGACAGGGACGGAGCTACAAGAGGAGGAGGAGGAGGAGCTCGGGAAGAGATGGGACTTCTAGGAGCACCTTGGGAGAAGCACTCCAGCAATCCAGACTTTGTTCTAGACGCCAGAGAGAGGAGGAGGCGTGGTGAGGGGCGTTCTGCTCCTCCCCCCACAAACAGACCCACCCCTCCACAGACAGACCCGCCCCCCCAAGGACAGTCCCGCCCCCCCAAAGACAGTCCCGCCCCCCCAAAGACAGTCCCGCCCCCCCAAAGACAGTCCCGCCCCCCCAAAGACAGCCCCTCCGTGTTGCTGAAAGCTGTCACTTCTCCCCTCCTCACTAATATTAATAATGCAATCGGCTTTAAAGCCCGGCCCATGAAAGATTCACCGCCTGAAATATTGATTTCAGCCCTGAGAGCTGCATTGTAAGAAAATAGGCCCAATTAAATATTGAAACGGTTTGTGGAATTTAATATTGATGCTTTAATAGTGGGGCCACTCTTAGGAACTTCCCTCAAATCCTCCTCGGAGTTCGGCTCTGAACGGGTCATGTGACGGGAGTTCTAATTATCTGCATGTGCACAACACACTCCGACACAGCCCCACACACACGCGGCAGCTTCAGATGTTGTTGTCTAGCTGTGAAGCATCGCGATATGTTTTCGTATGTTGTTGTGGATTCAGTTTTTCACCCCCAAAAGCACAACCCCCCCCCCCCCCCTCCCACACACACACCAATAGCCACAATGACGTCACTATGCAAGTCGAACAAACAGCGAGAGACCATGAACTCTGACCTCTGATGGCGACCAGAGTTGGCCTAACGTTCCAGAATGCGACTCATCTGCGGTGGAAAAGTAGTGGCGGGAGGCTCTGCCCACTAATGACCAGGGCCCCGCCCACCTCCATTCATTTCACTGCCGGTCGATAATTACTGTCCTTGTTTTTAAATCACGTTCTTTACTAACAATAAATCACCAATGGCTGTGAGAAGTACCGAAATGTTTCAGAGGAGTGCTAATTTATGACCATTTAGAAGTCGTACATTATCTCCTGATGCTTAAAATGAACACACACACACCCACACCCACACCCACACACACACACACACACACACAGGCTGAATAAAACATTAATTAGAAATGGGTTCAAACAGAACAGTCTGAAGACAACTTTCAATTAATGTGGAATTTATTTCTATAGCCATATCAAAACCCCATTATATTTTAACGCAGTCCAGGTTGTTATTAAAATAACTGATGAACTTATTAAAGTCATTGTGAATGAATGGCCCACCGCAGCTCTGATAGCCTTTTACTCTTCCATGCAATCCAAACTCTCCCCGAACGGAGAGTCGTTAATTTCAGGCACTAATTAGACGGATGAAGGGAATAAATTAAGAGACATTTCAGAGGGGGAGGGGGGAGGGGGAGAGGGGAGAGTCTTTAAACCCGCACAACCCAAAGGAAAGCGTATCTTTAACCATGCACAATGTCACTTACAAAAACGTCAAGAACACGTGATTAAAAATGAAATGACACAGCTGTTTATTGATCTCCGACTATCGCACAGAGCAGCACGTTGGTGTCAATAATACCACAGGATAGACGGGACGGCAGCGCCCTCTACATGCAGAGAATGCGAATTACAACCACACAGCCAGACAGCCTATGGCTTTGAATGAATGAATGGGACAGATAAACTTCTTATTAAGGCTACTACAGTTTTATCATAAAAAAAAGATGCTTCCGAATGCACACGCACATAGCAACTCTACAAGGGCTTTCAGTGTGTACACAAGCAGTACACACAGACACACAGCTCTATGAGGGCTGTCTTAGTATGTGTGTACCGACATATGTAGTACACGCACACAGACAGCATCTCTATGTCTGTCTGTGCGTACACATTTAGTCAACACACACACACACACACACACACACACACACACACACACACACACACACACACACACACACACACACACACACACACACACACACACACACACACACACACACACACACACACACACACACAGCTCTATGAGGGCTGTGTGTGTGTAAACATGTAGTACACGCACACACACACACACACATACATACACACACACACACACACACGGCTCTATGAGGGCTGTCTCCTCGAGGAGAACTTCTGCAGTTCTTCGTCCACTATCTTCAGGGTGACTCCGTCCCTCACCAGCACACAGTGGACCCCTGGAGGAGGGCAGAGGAGGTGAGGAGAGGAGGGGAGGAGAGGAGGTGAGGACAGAAGAGAGGACAGAGGAGGTGAGGAGAGGAGGGGAGGACAGAATAGAGGACAGAGGAGGGGAGGACAGGAGGTGAGGAGAGGACAGAGGAGGGGAGGACAGAGGAGGGGAGGAGAGGAGTGGAGGTGAGGAGTGGAGGGGAGGAGAGGAGGTGAGGACAGAGGAGGTGAGGACAGGAGGTGAGGACAGGAGGTGAGGACAGGAGGGGAGGACAGAGGAGGGAAGGACAGGAGGGGAAGGACAGGAGGGGAGGACAGAGGAGGTGAGGACAGAGGGGAGGACAGGAGGTGAGGAGAGGAGGTGAGGACAGAGGAGGGGAGGACAGAGGAGGTGAGGACAGGAGGGGAGGGGAGAGGAGGTGAGGACAGAGGAAGGGAGGACAGAGGACAGAGGAGGTGAGGACAGAGGACAGAGGAGGTGAGGACAGAGGAGGTGAGGACAGAGGAGTTAGGGTCTAGTACCTAGGCCTCCGACCTCCGAGATGTTCCTGGGCTCGTCGTCGAAGAACATCATGTCTGCGTACTCCACCTGGCTGTCGTCATGGAGCCTGCAGACAGGTTATGACGTCATCACTGGCCTCCACAGTCACAGCATGCTCCATGTTTTAATACACAGACACCCTCATTACGATTAATTTGTTGACTTTTAAGGGTTACGTTCTGCGTTGTGTATAACGTCTTCTCACTTTTTGAAGTGCGTGAGTTTGGAGCCGGGGTAGATCTCCTTGAACTGGGAGATGTACTGGTTGAGATGGAAGAACGTGAGGAGCTGGTTCGCCCCGTGTACCTCTCCAGTTCTGAGGAACCACGGAACCACAGCAGGTAGGGGTTAGACAGTACAGAGACAGGTCATTAAGGAGCAGGTAGGGGTTAGATAGTACAGAGACAGGTCATTAAGGAGCAGGTAGGGGTTAGACAGTACAGAGACAGGTCATTAAGGAGCAGGTAGGGGTTAGACAGTACAGAGACAGGTCATTAAGGAGCAGGTAGGGGTTAGACAGTACACAGAGACAGGTCACTAAGGAGCAGGTAGGGGTTAGACAGTACAGAGACAGGTCATTAAGGAGCAGGTAGGGGTTAGACAGTACAGAGACAGGTCATTAAGGAGCAGGTAGGGGTTAGACAGTACAGAGACAGGTCTTTAAGGAGCAGGTAGGGGTTAGACAGTACAGAGACAGGTCATTAAGGAGCAGGTAGGGGTTAGACAGTACAGAGACAGGTCATTAAGGCGCAGGTAGGGGTTAGACAGTACAGAGACAGGTCATTAAGGAGCAGGTAGGGGTTAGACAGTACAGAGACAGGTCATTAAGGAGCAGGTAGGGGTGAGACAGTACAGAGACAGGTCATTAAGGCGCAGGTAGGGGTTAGACAGTACAGAGACAGGTCATTAAGGAGCAGGTAGGGGTTAGACAAGGGGTGTCAAACGTACGGCCCGCGGGCCGGATCAGGCCCGCAAACGGGTTTAATCCGGCCCGCAAGATGATTTTGTGAAGTACAGTATTGTAAAAAAAAAAAATATATATATATATTTATTTTTTATAAAAATCCTTCCTAGCATTACATGGATTGCATTGACTGCCACTGATTAATTTGTTGTACATTGAACTACTGGACAATTGTGTGTAACTGGAAGTCGCTTTGGAATGTAACGTAAAATGATCTGCTATTTTTCAATGAAGGAAACTGCTGTTTTTAATGTGTCCACTAGAAGTCGCAATAGCAATTATGTTAAGCAAGCAAACTTTATGCCGGGGCTGAGCAGGGAGCAAGTATAAACAGGTAGTGCAGCTAGCCCGGAGCTACCTTGTCGTTCTGCCTTATACTTTCAACATTATGCGCTTTGGCACTCTCATTGCCCCAAAATGTCTCTGTCAAAAAGACGAAAGGTGGACACAGAGTGCAGAGTTTTCCAAGAAAAATGGTCATCGTCCTTTTTATTCACGGAAGTAAATGGGAAACCTGTGTTTGGTGTGCTCACAGCATGTTTAATTTTACATAATTATGCCATATTTTTACCGGTCCGGCCCGCTTGGGAATAGATTATCCTCCATGTGGCCCCTGAGCTAAAATGAGTTTGACACCCCTGGGTTAGACAGTACAGAGACAGGTCGTTAAGGAGCAGGTAGGGGTTAGACAGTACAGAGACAGGTCATTAAGGAGCAGGTAGGGGTTAGACAGTACAAAGACAGGTCATTAAGGAGCAGGTAGGGGTTAGACAGTACAGAGACAGGTCATTATGGAGCAGGTAGGGGTTAGACAGTACAGAGACAGGTCATTAAGGAGCAGGTAGGGGTTAGACAGTACAGAGACAGGTCATTATGGAGCAGGTAGGGGATAGACAGTACAGAGACAGGTCATTAAGGAGCAGGTAGGGGTTAGACAGTACAGAGACAGGTCATTATGGAGCAGGTAGGGGTTAGACAGTACAGAGACAGGTCATTAAGGAGCAGGTAGGGGTTAGACAGTACAGAGACAGGTCATTATGGAGCAGGTAGGGGATAGACAGTACAGAGACAGGTCATTAAGGAGCAGGTAGGGGTTAGACAGTACAGAGACAGGTCATTATGGAGCAGGTAGGGGTTAGACAGTACAGAGACAGGTCATTAAGGAGCAGGTAGGGGTTAGACAGTACAGAGACAGGTCATTATGGAGCAGGTAGGGGATAGACAGTCCTCACCGGGAGGCGATGGCGATCTGCATGCCCTGGCTGTGGACGGACTTCAGGACCGGCTCCGTGTCGTCATAGAGGGAGATTCTCTCGTCACTGGAGTCCCAGACCACCCCACTGGGACCAGAGAGCAGGGTTACACCGGGACACCCCCCAACTGGGACAGGACCCACTCCCCCCACTTGGACCAGAGGGCAAGGCAGGCAGGGTTAGCCGGTAGCACAGCCCTAGCTAGTCTAACCCACACTCAGTAGGACAGCCCGCCCCGGAGTCATCTCACACAGAGGGTTTGGGGCAGGGCAGTACGAGGTCAAAACAGTTTGGATCCTGTGTGTCCAATCAAAAGTCCTAGTTAGTCCTCTCCTAGTTAGTTACTCCTTGTTAGTTACTCATAGTTAGTACCCGTTAGGACCTACTTCTTGTCTTGGTGGAAGGGCGGGTCGACGTGTGTGTCCACCCAGAAGGGCCACAGAGTAAAGTCTGAAAGTAAAGACAGAAGGCATTTAAAGTGACGTACAGCCGATCACTATCTCCTTTAGGTGTAACACGATTAAAAAGCTTCCAGCCGTACCGAGGTCGAACACCACCAGCTTGGGCTTGGACATCCTGGAGGTGAAGAAGAGGAGGAAGGGGATGAAAAACGCATTAGATCCATTGCGGTATGGTCGGTTGGGGCTAGGTACGACTCGGAAAGATATAAATGTTCAACACGTGGTTTATTCATGGTCCTATTAAAGGGTTTATTCAGAGACACAATTTCAGGGCAGAATGGTTGATAAGCCACGCCCACAGCTTTTAATTGATGGCAGAGAGTTCATGTTTGTAGTCTATAACTTATCTACAAACTCATACAACCGTATACGGCGATGTCCATTACGTGGAGAAGAAACCATTCATAACTGGTGTTAGTATGAAACATGTGGTCACAATAAAGCATACCCTTAAATAATCACCGAGAAGTGTTTCAGATGATCATGTGGAGGAGATCTTCTCCTGAAGCGTTTCTACCGCCAGCAGAGTCCTCCGTCACTTAATATTCAACTTCTTTACGGGTCACTTTTACGCTCTCTGAATAAGTCATTAAATAAATAATAATATATGGTGGTAGAGTGGAGTCTATGGCTAGGTTCGGTGTTTGATTTACTCACATGAGATCGCAGGACAACAGCGCTTCCTCTTCCTGGAACCTGACGCGGTGCAGTGCGCCATGGGACCGATAGATCGCGCCAGAGTTAGATGGCGCCAGAGCTCCATTGAGTTGCTACGTGACGCGATGCAGTGCACCGTATGGCCACACGATGGCGCGAGAGCTCCGTTGAATGGACACCAACCACATCACTCTACACGTTGGAAGTGTTTCCCATAGATGGATATATTCAAGATAAACGGGCAAGATAAAACAATAAAATAGGAATGCTGTTTATTATTTAATTTCTTTACAATGAAAAAACCAGTCTACAAGTAAAACAAGTATTGTACATTTAATATTGAATATCCTTTTCAGAAAGTGATTTTCCTATTTTCTGTGCTGTAATATCACTGCTATTGGCCCCTCTCTGTATGCACACATTGAGGGGCGCAGTTGCATTGTGTTATTCATGGGGGCAGCGAAAGGTTTAAACTGCTGATTTAGACTGGCTGACCCCACCCTGGGTTACAGACTACATAAATTAATATAGTTCATTACACTTAATTCATCATTACAATACTTGTGGAACAGTAATTGAAGGGTGGCTGTGATTGACAGGTCTCAGGATGTCTGTGATTGACAGGTCTCAGGATGGCTGTTATTGACAGGTCTCAGGATGGCTGTGATTGACAGGTCTCAGGATGGCTGTCATTGACAGGTCTCAGGATGTCTGTGATTGACAGGTCTCAGGATGGCTGTTATTGACAGGACTCAGGGTGGCTGTCATTCACACCAGCAGTGTTCTGCTGGAGTGAATATTCCTTTATCTGAAACGATTAGAGTATGAGAGCTTGGTGCAGATCAAACGAGTGATCAGGAAAAGTGATAGTAAAAAACACACACACACATCTGCATGCGCACGCACACAGACACACCCGCACACACACACACACACACACACACACACACACACACACACACAGACACACCGGCCGAGGGCTACATCTGGGTGAGGCGGTCGTCGTCGGAGAAGCCCCTGTTGCACGCGCCGTCCAGCGGGTCGCACGCGATGCCGTTCTGGCCGACCCCGCCGCCCTCCTCTTCGTCCTCGTCCTCGCCCTTCCCCTTCTTCGGACTGAAACACAAGAACCACACAACGCCTCGTCATCATCAGCCTCCGCTGGGGCGACCCGCCGGGGGTAGGACGCCCCCGGGAGGGGCATGTTGGGGGTGGGGGGCGGCTGGGTCCTAAAGGCAGACCGGACCATGCTGGTCCCGGGTCCCGGGTCCTGGGTCCTGGAATGGGATCTAGTGATGCTGCTACTTATTTCTACCATTTTTACTGGTTTTAACATATCTTTATTTTATTTCTCTTTATTTACTTTGTATTGTATTTTTGCTGCTATTTGGCTGTGGAGGAACCCCGACTAAGAATTGTCCTCTTGTGTACCAAGTGACATGGGCTCCTAGGGGCCGCAGTCCCTAGTCTCTAAAGGCTGAGTGTGGGCGACCACAGCCGTCACCCCTGGCGTCCGGGACAAGGTGGAGGTGCCCCCACCCTTATCTGTCCTCCGTCTACAAGACCTTGAAGACCGGCCGACACCGGCTCCACAATCAGAGGAGAAAGTCAACATAGTCAGAATAGTACACTGGCTGCTGAGTGGGCCAGCGGGACCTCAGCCCTCACACCTCCCGGGAGCCACGGTGATTCACCCTGCAGGGGGGTCACGTCTGTCCTTGCTTGAATAAGGTTTTAACCATGCGTGGGACCAAGACCGCCTCAGGAACATAAGGTATCCGAGTTTCCCGCTCATGGTGTGACCGACCCGGTTACCTGGTGTCCCTGAGACGGTCTTTGTGACCGGACCCGGAACAATAGGACCTCAAGATCAATAACATATCAATAACATGATAACACACTCAACAACATAATGCGGATATGATCTGTACACGGTATGTTATATGATATGTGATATGATATATGATATATATATACATATTAAATATGATGTTATGGCTGTGTAATCTTTGATCTGATATCATATATGAAATGTTATGCATTACATCTTATATGATATCTGATATGTTTTATGGAATGTGACTGATGAATCATGACATGTGACATGAGGTGTTCTCACCGTCCCCTCCCCAGCAGCGAGGACACCAGCATCACAATGATCCCGGCGCACACCGCGCCGATCACCACGCCGAACGCGATGAGCCAGGGGGGCGTGGCCGGGCTGTAGGGCGTGGCCAGGGTGGGCGGGATCTGCAGGAACTCCAGCGTGCTGTCGCTCAGCAGGAAGGCGCTGTTGATGCGATGTCTGGACTTCCTGCAGAGATCACAGCGTTACTGAGCGGCTCTCCTCTGAGTGGTTCTCCTCTGAGTGGTTCTTCTCTGAGCGGTTCTCCTCTGAGCGGTTCTCCTCTGAGCGGTTCTTCTCTGAGCGGTTCTCCTCTGAGCGGTT
>NC_082393.1:815506-817122 GCF_031168955.1 Gadus macrocephalus
AGTCAGGGGGAGGCGTCTCGCTCAGGGACACCTCGGCACTCAGCTAGGAGGAGCCGGGGATTGAACCAGGGACCTTCCGGTTACCAGCCGACCCGCTCTACCCCCTGAGCCACATGCCGCCCCGGCCTGCTGTAGCTGCCCTCAGCGCGCTCCGGCTAGCAGATGGGTTACGGTTTGAGGTTGAATCCGAGGTTGAATCCGATTAGGTTTTAACCGATCTGGTAGATCAATAACCAGTGGACAATAGACTCCAGCGTGACCCCGTCCCCTCTTGGGGACTGGAACCACTGAGAGACTTGGTCAGGGTGGAACACGTCTACTCAGCCTCTAGTCTGGACCCAGACAGACCTGGGACCTCCACACACTGAACCTCTGGATCAGAAGATGAAACCATGGCAACAGCAGGCCCTGGTTGAAGAGCTGAGGCAGCTGACCCATGCTCATGACCACAGCCACGGTCTGTAGTCCTGGCTCAGGGAGCGAGACTAGTGTGAGACTGGTAGCACTAGTTATAAACTAGTGCTACTAAACTATTACCACAGAACTGAGATATGACTGCCAACTGAATTATACAGTTAGGATGGTATCAATAAACTGGCATTATCCAAATAAACCAGTACTCCTAAAGAAATTTGACTAAACTAAAACAGTTCTACTAAAGTAAACCAGTACTGAACTAAGAATGTGCAGCTTAAGTAAAGTAAACCAGTACTGAACTAAGAATGAACAGCTTGACTAAAGTAAACCAGTTCCAGTCAACTAAACTAATCCTACTTGGCTACAGCCTCTTCTCCGAGCCACTCCAGAACCGGTGAGTTCTGGTTCCTCACCATTCGTGCAGAGGTCCTGAGCAAGGCAGGCTGTGGTTCCCAGTAGCACCAGCAACGCTCCCAGCATGATGAGGAGGTGGAGGAGGAGAGCTGAGGAGGAGCAGGTGAGGAGGAGCAGGTGAAGAGGAGAGGTGAGGAGGTGCTTCAGGTGAGGAGGTGCTTCAGGTGAGGAGGAGAGGTGAGGAGGTGCTTCAGGGGAGCAGACAGGGAATGCTGTGGTCTGTCCGTGCGTCTGTTCAGGTCTGACCAGTCGTCCGGTGGCGCCCCAGGGGGAGGGGTTAATGGTTAACTCCGGACACGCCCCCCAGCAGCCCGCGGCAGGAGGCATAGAGGAGCTGTACTTTTCCTCTCCACCCCGACTCACCAGGTGAGCTGTTTACCCTCAGCCCAGGACCCACCTGGTGAGAGAGAGAGGGGGGGGGGGGAGAGAGAGAGGGGGGGAGAGAGAGAGGGAGAGGGGGAGAGAGAGAGAGAGAGAGAGAGAGAGAGAGAGAGAGAGAGAGAGAGAGAGAAAATGTGTGTGGGGGGAGAGAGAGAGGGGGGGGGAGAGGGGGGGAGAGAGAGAGAGGGGGGGGAGAGAGAGAGAGGGGGGGGAGAGGGCGAGGGGGAGAGAGAGCGAGAGAGAGAGAGAGAGAGAGGGGGAGAGAGAGCGAGAGAGAGGGGGGCGATAGAGAGAGAGGGGGGAGAGAGGGAGACAGAGAGAGATGGGGAGAGAGAGAGAGAGGGAGGAGGAGAGAGGGGGGAGGGGAGAGAGAGAGAGAGGGAGGGAGAGAGTGAGAGAGGGGG
>NC_082393.1:817222-847222 GCF_031168955.1 Gadus macrocephalus
AAGTGTTCTAGTGCTAGTGGAATCGGCCGCGGGATGTGATCCATGAAGGATGGGGGGACGGACGCGGATGCAGGATTGGATCAAAGCGCCGCCTGGCTGATCCTAAACCGGGAGGGGCGGGCCCTTATCAGTCTAGGGCTGCGCGCGCAGCTGTTGCCTCTCCGCGTCCCCGCCGGGACGTGAACGCGCTCCTCATCAACCCTCTACATGAGCGTCCGGGTGCGTCTGAGGGTTCTGCTTTGACGCGGTGGATTTTGTCATGAAGGGATTCGAACCTGCGCGTCGGACCGGGAGGTGAGGAACCCTTTGATGTCTTTAATACGGAGAATGTCCGAATTATCCGCGGCCATGCGCGTCAGGCGCGTCGCTCACACACTCACGCACTCACGCACACACACATGTAGGCTGGTACCGTCATCCTCTCATCACCATCATTAGAGACTAACAGACGCGTCGAGCCGTCTGAGGCAGGGGGGTGCGTGTGAGGGTGAATGTGGTCCGGGGAGGGCTGGGTCTGGTCTACAGCAGGGTAGAGGAGCTGGTCTCAGACCCCCCCATCACCATCATCAGACACTAGCAGACGCGTCAGTCCGTCTGAGGAGGGGGTCTCGCATGTGAGAGTGAATAGATAGCTTCAGACCTCCATCTGAACCGCCGGGATTCAGTCGGAGGTCTGGGGGAACCCGATCGGGAGATAGGGGTCGGTCTGGTCCACAGCAGGGCCCTGGTCTAGAGCAGGGAGCTGGTCTACACAGGACCTGGTCCACAGCAGAGAGCTGGTCCACAGCAGGGACCTGGTCTACAGCAGGGACCTGGTCCACAGCAGGGACCTGGTCCACAGCAGAGAGCTGGTCCCCAGCAGGGAGCTGGTCCACAGCAGAGAGCTGGTCCACAGCAGGGACCTGGTCCACAGCAGGGACCTGGTCCACAGCAGGGATCTGGTCTACAGCAGGGACCTGGTCTACAGCAGGGACCTGGTCCACAGCAGGGACCTGGTCCACAGCAGAGAGCTGGTCCACACAGGACCTGGTCCAAAGCAGGGACCTGGTCTACACAGGACCATTTCATCCTCACCATGTCCTTTGTGTTGTGATATGTCATTGTGTAATTGGGTTGTGTTGTATTATTGTATCATTGTGTTGTCATAGTGTTGTTTTGTTGCGTTGTGTCATTGTGTTGTGTAGTGTTGTTTTGTTTCATTGTGTTATGTTGTGTCATTGTGTTGTGTTGTGTTATTTTGTGTCATTGTGTTACATTGTGTTGTGTCCACTGGGCCCCCCCGCTTGGACCCCCTGCTGGGACCCGGTCCGCTGGGGTCCGGGTCACGTGAGGCAGCAGCGGGGCTGAAGGTGGTCTCCTAGGAGACGCTGGGTTGATATACCGGCTGGAGAGAGGTCACTGGAGTGGAAGGTTGTCTGGGCGGTGACCTTTAGACCCTCTGCAACTTCCTGCTCCTCCTGCTCCTCTCCTCCTCCTGCTCCTCTCCTCCTGCTCCTCTCCTCCTCCTCCTCCTCCTGCTCCTCCTGCTCCTCTCCTCCTCCTCCTCCTGCTCTTCCTCCTCCTCCTCTCCCTCCTCCTCTCTCTCCTCCTGCTCTTCCTCCCCCTCCTGCTCCTCCTGCTCCTCTCCTCCTCCCCCTCCGCCTGCTCTTCCCCCTCCTCCTCTCCCTCCTCCTCCTCCTCCTCTCTCTCCTCCTGCTCCTCCTCCTCTCCCTCCTCCTCTCTCTCCTCCTCCTGCTCCTCCTCCCCCTCATCCTCATCCTCCTCCTCCGCCTGCTCTTCCCCCTCCTCCTCCTCCTGCTCTTCCCCCTCCTCCTCTCCCTCCTCCTCCTCCTCCTCTCCCTCCTCCTCCTCCTGCTCCTCCTCCTCCTGCTCCTCCTGCTCTTCCTCCTCATCCCCTCCCTCCTCCTCCTCCTCACTGCTCCTATTGTCCCGTGTCTTGCGGCATGGTGGTGATGTCTCCATCCCCTGCTCTCTGTTTTTTTGAGGTCAGCTCATTTAGCCTGCTGGGAACCACAACCATCTTCATGGGCAATGTTGACATGTTTTATGTCCAGGTTTGATTCAATGTATCAGCAATTATGAATAAGAAGTACAGTACTATATAGCAACTACATTAGAGACAATGTTTTAGTTCAGAAGAGAGATGGAGGCAGAGAGACAGACTGAGGGAGGCGGAGAGACAGATAGAGAGATATTAGCATAATCAATACCTAACATTCAATAGTCTGAACAATTCCTTGATTGATAATCAATATTGATTGATGAAATCTTGGTGTTCCTGCTGTCTCTTGCACTTTGTTTCTGTTGGTTATGGTGTGCAGATTCCTTTATAATGTTAAGAGGCAGATGTTTACCTGGACGGGGAACAGTTCACCCCCACCTGGCCCTTGTTAACCAGTCTTCTCCTTAACCTAAACAGGTAGGAGTGTAGAGCTCGTTAGCGGGTCTACTCTCACCTGAACAGGTAGGAGTGTAGAGCTCGTTAGGGGTCTACTCTCACCTGAACAGGTAGGAGTGTGGAGCTTGTTAGGGGTCTACTCTCACCTGAACAGGTAGGAATGTAGAGCTCGTTAGGGGGTCTGCTCTCACCTGAACAGGTAGGAGTATGGAGCTCGTTAGGTAGTCTACTCTCACCTGAACAGGTAGGAGTGTAGAGCTTGTTAGGGGTCTACTCTCACCTGAACAGGTAGGAGTATGGAGCTCGTTAGGTAGTCTACTCTCACCCGAACAGGTAGGAGTGTGGAGCTCGTTAGGTAGTCTACTCTCACCCGAACAGGTAGGAGTGTGGCCCTTTTGTCTAAATAAAAGGTGAACAGAGCCCAGTCGGCCAGAGACGGTCTGGTGAGACTGCAGGACAATGAATGGAACAGAAACAGAATCAGTCTGCGGATATCAGCCTGAAAGGGGGAATTATCCTAACTGTCTGTGTTGTACACGGGGAATGGGTTAACCTAATAGATTTTAAGTGCTTGGCACTTGGTTGGCTGACCATCCTTACTGTACTGACACAGATATGCTGTGGTTTCTCTTCTTCTGATAAATGTACTAATAGTAAGTCTCTTTGGGTAACAGCGTCTGCTGAGCGCCCTCAATGTAAACTAAGCTCCATCCGGCCCCCTGCTCTGTTCCAGATAACCCCCTGATGGGACCAGCCCGCCGCCTCTGAGCTCCTCGTCGCGCCGCTCCAGTGAACCTCGATAACCCAGACTCTCCGGTAACCATGGCGAACCCCCAGCCCGACGGCGGCCGCGCCGGAGAGGAGACGGCCGGGAAGGTGGAGGACGCCGACTCCTGGGAGGTGTCCCCCAGCGGGCCGACCAAGGGGGGAGCTCCGCCCTCCCTGGTGGAGACCCCTCCCTCCCCCGCCGCCTCGGCCAGCCAGGGGGGCGTGGCCCTCAAGGTGGGGGGCCCCGGCGTGCTGCAGCCCTTCTGCCTGGGCGAGGGGCCCCTCATGCTGCCCATCCACCTGCAGATGGCCGGGGGGGCCGGCGCCCCGCTGGGCCCGATGGGGGCGTCGCCCTGCTTCCTGACGGGCGGGGGGGCGCTCTCGCTGCCCCTGGTCCTGGACCAGCAGCTGCTCCAGCACCTGGGCTCCGGTCTGCTGCCCCAGGGCCTCCTGCCCCAGGGCCTCCCGCTGCAGAGCAACATGCTGATCCAGAACGCCTCGCTCTCCTTCGGCCCGCCGCCGCCGCCGCCGCCACTCGACCAGAAGCCCTCGGGGGGGGGCCACTTCCAGGACGCCAACGTGCTCGCCCTGCTCCAGAACCCGGCCTTCGCCGCCCTCCTGCAGGACCTCTTCTCGTCCCAGACCGGCTCCTCCTCGTTCCAGGCGGGCCCCGGCCACGCGCCGGCGGACTCCTTCGCCAACGCCACCTTCTTCGCTCCTCCTCCTCCGGGGTCGCACCCCTACAGCTCGCCGCTGGCCCCGCTGGTGCCCCCCGCCACGCTGCTGGTCCCGTACCCGGTGGTCATCCCCCTGCCGGTGCCCCTGCCCATCCCGCTGCCCATCCCCGTCCCCGTGCCCCCGGCCGAGGACTCCAAGGGCAGCGTGCCCCGAGCCGTCTGCACCGTGAGCCGGGGCACGCAGACCGCCGCCGCCGTCCCCCCCTCGCCGTCGCTCCCCGCCGCCGCCGCCGGACCGCCGCCTCTCGCCCCGTCCTCGCCGCCCCCGGCCGACGGGGAGGCCCTGGACCTGTCGGTGCGGACCTGCCCCCTGCAGCCCAAGCTGGAGCCCCCCTGTCTGCAGGACGACGTGCTGGACCTGTCGGTGCCCAGGGCGGCGGTCGCGCTGTCGTGCGTCGCCCACAGGGCGACGCACGACAGCGGGAGCGCCGCCCTGGCGCTGGGCGTCCTGCGGCCGGTGGAGTGCTCCGGGGGCGTGGGCTCCACGCTGCTGCGCGGCCTGACGGCGTCGCTCGAGTTCAGCCGCAAACACAAGTGGCTGGTGGAGGGCGGGGCGGCGGGGGCGGGCGCCGCGGGGAAGCTGGAGCTGGTCGGCAGCTCGCAGACCACCAAGGTCATCGTGTCGGTGAAGGACGCCATCCCCGCCATCCTCTGCGGGAAGCTGAAGGGTCTGTCGGGGGTGTCCACCAAGAACTTCTCCATCAAGCGGGACGGCGCCCAGGCGGCGGGGGGCGGGGCCGCCCTGCAGCAGCTGTGCGGGGGGGCGGCGGCCCGCGGCCAGGGGGAGCCGCCCGACTCGGGGAACCCCCACCGGAAGCTGGCCAAGAGCAGGGCCGTCAAGCTGAAGAAGGTCAGCGGCCAGGAGATCCACCTCGTCCCCATCAAGAAGCAGCGCCTCGCCGCGTACCTCCCCAGGAAGTGAGGGGGAGACGGGGGAGACTCTGTGTCGTCGGTGGAGGTCCGGTGGAGGTCTGGACCCCTCAGGTCCGGTCCACGCAGACAGAGGACCGTGGACGCCTGCCTGGACGACCTGGCACTAGAAACCAAGGACCAATCTTTGTATTGCTAATTATTTATTTATTATAATTGTTTTAATCACGCTTTTGCATTCTTGTGAAGCACTGTCCTGTGAGCCGCTGGTTGTGAAGCAGCTGGGTGATGAGGACGCTGCGTCCAGCCCTGAAGGAGTTCTTAGGTCGGGGTGTTCAGAGTCCTGTTGGACATGTGCGTGTTTGAAGTGTATTATGAACGTGCTCTTAGAGCAGAAACTGACCAATAAGAGAACAATCTCAAATCCCCCAAATCTAAATCAGGCTGAACAGGGTGCTTTATGATTTACGCTACAAACTACTAGAAAACAAATCCTATTTGCTCAAGTCATTGACAGAATCGAATCAAAACAGCGGTTTTAATGAAATCTGGAGTGTAGTCAACATAGCTAAGTTCACTTTACTTTAAATGACCAAGACAGAGGTTATTAAACCAGGGCAGTGACCTGGCTCTGGGTATTATGAATACACATGGTTATTCAGTCTTCTTATAAGAAGTGTATTGTAAATACACCAAACTTGGAATAGTTTTATGTAATTTCTACTATTTTTAATGTTTTTCTATCTTAGAGTTCATGAACGTTGTGTGGTTCAATGTGTGTCGTGGGTTAGTTTATTTATCATTTTGCACTTTTTGCCCTTTCCGTCTGTGAAGGGAGGGGCGATTCCCTCCTGCGTCGTTTTTAATATGCAGTCAATAAAATCAGCCAAACACGTCTTCTCAAAGTATTTAACGCAAATCGAAAGATAAACGGAGAAAAGGTTTAACGTGACTTCTTCAGAAACCAAAACAAGAACCTGCCTTGGCTGTTGGAGAGCGGGTGACGGTTGATGTCCTCTGCCCAGAGGGCGGGCTGCTGTCATCTCGTGGACGGTTTGTTAAATAAAGACGTTTGAACCAAGTGGTCGTCTGATCCGTCATCAATACCAGAGAACGACACCCCGGGCCGCGGAACCGGGCCTCGAGTATTTCCAGAAAAGGCCAACAGAATAATAATAATAAAACAATAACCCAGACTCCATACACTTACTTGTAGTGGAGAAAAGGGAAACATTCTGTGATTTGTTTAGTTTGTTTAAGACTCTGAAGACTCTTCTTGTGTTTCCCTTCTAAATTGTATTATTTTATATTGTTGCATTGTTGAAGGGAGCCTGAGACTCGGGGCTTTAATTGTTGTGAATAAGAAAAATAAACCATCTTGAAAAACAAACAAATAATGCATCATAAAATCAAGCCATTCAAATTGACTACCTAACCGTCGAGTTCTTTGGATATACGTGTCCTGGGAACAAAACAGGTTGGGAACCCCCGGCTTAAAGCGCTCCCAGAAACACGAGCTGTCAACATCCATCCTGACGGCTCATTCATATTTGATTCATGAGCACCTGGTCAGCAGTCAAACTCCACAACTCCACGAGAATGAAACCAGAGCCGAGATGCGGTGGTGTGGACAGGTCAGCGCCCCAACAAACACGACACACTAAACAAAACCTCTTGTAGAGCATTTATAAAATAGAAAATATTCAACATCATAAAACGCATGATGACATTTCTTTGGTGTTACAAACAAGGTCATGAACAGGTGACATTCGCCGCGTACAGACATGTGTCAGAGACGCTCTGGTTAACAGCACTGGATTCTGTGTTGCATATCGTATGGCACGCCAGGTCAGGTCCCAGGAGGAAGTGGAACGCGTTCTACGTACCAAAGGTTCCCCCTGAGTCCGGACCCAAGTAGGGGAAGGCCATCTCATTAAGAACGCTGAAGGACTCCATCGACCCTACGTCTCTATATAAACACATCATACACATACAATGTATATACGTGGCCTCTTTTAAAATATTTACTTTCTACAAAATGTACACGGGTGGGGGGGGGGGTCCGTGGTGAAACCCACGGACGTGTGGAACTCTGTCTCCATCGAGGCCAGGAAGGTGAAAGGTCAACGTGGGGCACTCAGAGGTCAGAGGTCAGGACTGGTAAACCTCATAATGAAGCCCTTTTTAAAAGTTGTGCACGTCTGTAACAATCCAAACTGAAATAAATTAATCCACCAGAGGGGGCTGAGCGGGGGCAGGTCTGGAGGATCCAGGACCACCTGGGACCCTCTAGACCAGACCCGGTCCCAGCAGCAGGCTGGGGGCCGGTCTGGAGGATCCAGGACCACCTGGGACCCTCTAGACCAGACCCGGTCCCAGCAGCAGGCTGGGGGCAGGTCTGGAGGATCCAGGACCACCTGGGACCCTCTAGACCAGACCCGGTCCCAGCAGCAGGCTGGGGGCCGGTCTGGAGGATCCAGGACCACCTGGGACCCTCTAGACCAGACCCGGTCCCAGTAGCAGGCTGGGGGCGGGGGGTGGGGCCCAGCTCAGCTTAACGAGCAGAACGGAGTGACGAGACCTCGTTAAGACAGAGACATATGAGGAGGAGGAGGAGGAGGAGGAGGAAGAGGAGGAGGAGGAGGAGGAGCAGGAACCACTGAGCTAACGGAGGAAGAGGAGGAGCCGGAACCACTGAGCTAAAGGAGGAGGAGGAAGAGGAGGAGGAGGAGGAGCAGGAACCACTGAGCTAACGGAGGAGGAAGAGGAGGAGGAGGAGGAGGAGGAGCAGGAACCACTGAGCTAACGGAGGAAGAGGAGGAGGAAGAGGAGCAGGAACCACTGAGCTAACGGAGGAGGAGGAAGAGGAGGAGGAACCACTGAGCTAACGGAGGAGGAGGAAGAGGAGGAGGAGGAACCACTGAGGCGGCTCCTCCTTCCTTCCTACTCAGACCGTCTCTGGGTTGAGGAGCTCCGGCCTGCCTCTGCAGGACGTGTGTGTGCTGGCAGGTGTGTGTCAGGGCTTGAGGGCGGGGCCCAGGTGTGTGGGCAGGGCCCAGGTGTGTGGGCAGGGCCCAGGTGTGTGCTCTCAGGTGTGTGTCAGGGCTTGAGGGCGGGGCCCAGGTGTGTGGGCAGGGCCCAGGTGTGTGGGCAGGGCCCAGGTGTGTGCTCTCAGGTGTGTGTCAGGGCGCGGGGCCAAAGTGTGTATCTGTCAGGTGTGTGTCAGGGCTTGAGGGCTGGGCCCAGGTGTGTGTCCGTCAGGTGTGTGTCCGTCAGGTGTGTGTCCGTCAGGTGTGCGTCTGTCAGGTGTGTGTCTGTCAGGTGTGGTTAAGGGCTTGAGGGCCGGCCCTAGTGTGTGGGCGGGGCCCAGGTGTGTGGGCGGGGCCCAGGTTACGTCAGGGCTTGCCCCCCCGCAGCCTCTCGATGTGGTGGCAGAGCTTGAGGGCGGGGCCTAGCTTCAGCCCCATGTACTTCATCACCATGTCGCTCCGCAGCAGCATCAGCGCCTTGCCGTCGATCTCCTGCACACACCCACAACATGAGGAACCACGCACGCACAACATGAGGAACCACGCACGCACAACATGAGGAACCACGCACGCACAACATGAAGAACCACGCACGCACAACATGAGGAACCACGCACGGACAACATGAGGAACCACGCACGCACAACATGAGGAACCACGCGCGCACAACATGAGGAACCACGCACGCACAACATGAGGAACCACGCACGCACAACCACAACATGAGGAACCACGCACGCACAACATGAGGAACCACGCACGCACAACATGAGGAACCACGCACACACAACCACAACATGAGGAACCACGCACACACAACCACAACATGAGGAACCACGCACGCACAACATGAGGAACCACGCACGCACAACATGAAGAACCACGCACGCACAACATGAGGAACCACGCACACACAACATGAAGAACCACGCACGCACAACATGAGGAACCACGCACACACAACCACAACATGAGGAACCACGCACACAACCACAACATGAGGAACCACGCACACAACCACAACATGAGGAACCACGCACACACAACATGAGAAACCACGCACCCACAACATAAGGAACCACGCACACACAAGCACAACATGAGGAACCACACACACACAACCACAACATGAGGAACCACGCACACACAACATGAGGAACCACGCACCCACAACATAAGGAACCACGCACACACAAGCACAACATGAGGAACCACGCACCCACAACATAAGGAACCACGCACACACAAGCACAACATGAGGAACCACACACACACAACCACAACATGAGGAACCACGCACACACAACATGAGGAACCACGCACCCACAACATAAGGAACCACGCACACACAAGCACAACATGAGGAACCACGCACCCACAACATAAGGAACCACACACGCACAACATGAGGAGCCACGCACACACAACCAGAACCCCCGCTCTCCCAGACTCACGTGTTTCCTGAAGAGCTCCGCGTGGGGCCCCAGCGCCGCGGGGTCCGCCTCCCTCACGAACTGCATGACCTCCAGGATGGACCAGGAGGCGGGGCTCCGGCCGGCCCCCGGGGGCCCCTCCCTCTCAGGGACCGTGGGCTCGGGGCCCGTGGTGGAGCTGGCGGCTGGGGGGGGGGGGGGGGGGGCAGACTCTTTAGGCTCAGAACACAGTCTAGCACAATGCTAACTAGCACAATGCTAACCACTGCTCACTGGAACAAAGCGTAGCACTATGCTAACTAGCACAATGCTAACCACTTCTCACTGGAACAAAGCGTAGCACAATGCTAACTAGCACAATGCTAACCACTTCTCACTGGAACACAGCGTAGCACAATGCTAACTAGCACAATGCTAACCATATCTCACTGGAACACAGCGTAGCACTATGCTAGCTAGCACAATGCTAACCATCTCTCACTGGAACACAGGGTAGCACTATGCTAACTCAACAACATTCACCCGTTCATGCACACACTCACACCCCGTCAGGAGCAGTCAGGGTGAGGGGTCTCGCCCCACGTGTCTCGAAACACATGCCGCCCCCCCCACAACGGGTATGGGGCCATCCCATAATAATACGGCGGTGCGTACCTTCCACCCTGCGGAGGGCGGTGGAGGACGCGGTCTCTGGGGGGTGGGAGGAGGACCTCCGGAGGGCCGCCCCCCCCCGGGGGTAGTAGGGGTGGTAGTCGGCGCGGGGGCTCAGCGGGGTCATGGAGCCGGAGGCCGAGTCCATGAACCACGCCTCCTTCATCGGGCCGCCCTCACCGGGGGGCAGCGTCTCTGCTGGGGGGGGGGACTCAGTTAGACCTGGGGGGTCCAGTTAGACCTGGGGGGACTCAGTTAGACCTGGGGGGACTCAGTTAGACCTGGGGGGTCCAGTTAGACCTGGGGGGTCCAGTTAGACCTGGGGGGACTCAGTTAGACCTGGGGGGTCCAGTTAGACCTGGGGGGTCTCTGAATCTCAGTTGGACCCGTAATTGTGTGTGTGTGTGTGTGTGTGTGTGTGTGTGTGTGTGTGTGTGTTAGCATGTGTGTATATGTTTGTGGTGCGTGATATGTGTGTGTGTGTGTGTGTGTGTGTGTGTGTGTGTGTGTGTGTGTGTGTGTGTGTGTGTGTGTGTGTCCTACCTTCTGAGGGGTGGGCGTCGCTGCAGAGGTGTTTGGGGGACAGGGAGGCGGCGTACGTCGGGGAGACCCCCGACAGGCCGCGCTTACCGGGCCGCAGGGACAGGGACGGGGCCTCCAGCACCTCCTCCTTCACTGGAACACAGCGCAGCACCATGCTAACTAGGCTAACCATCTCTCACTGGAACACAGCGCAGCACCATGCTAACTAGGCTAACCATCTCTCAGTGGAACACAGCGCAGCACCATGCTAACTAGGCTAACCATCTCTCACTGGAACACAGCGCAGCACCATGCTAACTAGGCTAACCATCTCTCACTGGAACACAGCGCAGCACCATGCTAACTAGGCTAACCATCTCTCACTGGAACACAGCGCAGCACCATGCTAACTAGGCTAACCATCTCTCACTGGAACACAGCGCAGCACCATGCTAACTAGGCTAACCATCTCTCACTGGAACACAGCGCAGCACCATGCTAACTAGGCTAACCATCTCTCACTGGAACACAGCGCAGCACCATGCTAACTAGGCTAACCATCTCTCACTGGAACACAGCGCAGCACCATGCTAACTAGGCTAACCATCTCTCAGTGGAACACAGCGCAGCACCATGCTAACTAGGCTAACCATCTCTCACTGGAACACAGCGCAGCACCATGCTAACTAGGCTAACCATCTCTCACTGGAACACAGCGCAGCACCATGCTAACTAGGCTAACCATCTCTCACTGGAACACAGCGCAGCACCATGCTAACTAGGCTAACCATCTCTCAGTGGAACACAGCGCAGCACCATGCTAACTAGGCTAACCATCTCTCACTGGAACACAGCGCAGCACCATGCTAACTAGGCTAACCATCTCTCACTGGAACACAGCGCAGCACCATGCTAACTAGGCTAACCATCTCTCAGTGGAACACAGCGCAGCACCATGCTAACTAGGCTAACCATCTCTCACTGGAACACAGCGCAGCACCATGCTAACTAGGCTAACCATCTCTCAGTGGAACACAGCGCAGCACCATGCTAACTAGGCTAACCATCTCTCACTGGAACACAGCGCAGCACCATGCTAACTAGGCTAACCATCTCTCACTGGAACACAGCGCAGCACCATGCTAACTAGGCTAACCATCTCTCACTGGAACACAGCGCAGCACCATGCTAACTAGGCTAACCATCTCTCAGTGGAACACAGCGCAGCACCATGCTAACTAGGCTAACCATCTCTCACTGGAACACAGCGCAGCACCATGCTAACTAGGCTAACCATCTCTCACTGGAACACAGCGCAGCACCATGCTAACTAGGCTAACCATCTCTCACTGGAACACAGCGCAGCACCATGCTAACTAGGCTAACCATCTCTCACTGGAACACAGGGTAGCCCCATGCTAACTAGCCCCATGCTAACCAGCCCCATGCTAACCATTCCCGTGCTAACCAGCCTCGTGCTAAGCGGTACCTGACTGGTAGGTCCTGAAGGGCTGGCTGCTGAACAGGTTGTCTCCCTGCAGGTGGAGGCACACCGTCTCCAGGAAGCGCAGCACGAAGGACGCGCTGGAGGCCGAGGGCAGCTTCACCAGACACACGCCGCCGTCCGTCCGCACTGCAGGACAGACCGGGACAGACCGGTTAGTGACCCCCACTGCAGCCCCCCAGACAGACAGGTTAGTGACCCCCACTGCAGCCCCCCGGACAGACCCACAGACCGGTTAGTGACCCCCACTGCAGCCCCCCAGACAGACCGGTTAGTGACCCCCACTGCAGCCCCCCAGACAGACCGGTTAGTGACCCCCACTGCAGCCCCCCAGACAGACCGGTTAGTGACCCCCACTGCAGCCCCCCGGACAGACCGGTTAGTGACCCCCACTGCAGCCCCCCGGACAGACCGGTTAGTGACCCCCACTGCAGCCCCCCGGACAGACCCACAGACAGGTTAGTGACCCCCACTGCAGCCCCCCAGACAGACCCACAGATGCTTTATGGTAGAGTGAGACAGAGGGAGGACAGGCAGCAAAGGGCCGCGGGCAGAATGGGACCGGGGTGGCTGCGGTCAGGACTGGGCCCCCGGGGCGCCCCATGCTACCCATCTCCTCCTGAGACGCGCGTACCTCGGACCACCTCCCCGGACCCGGAGTGGGTCTGCAGGGCGGCCAGCAGCAGCTTGGGTTGGTAGGAGCAGTCCAGGCAGGACTGGACCACCTGCTGGAGCACCAGGTTCACCGGGCCGGGCCCGAAGCGCTCCGGGAGCCGCTGCACCTGCTTCCGGTCCAGCTGGGGGCCGCAGTCACCCTGCTTGTTCACGTACACACACACTGGGAGGACGCACACGCACACGCACACACACACACACACACACACACACACACACACACACACACACACACACACACACACACACACACACACACACACACACACACACAGTTATCAAGGGGAGGGGGTTACGATGGGGACAGGTTAGAGTGTGGATGCGGATGGGGTTACTGTGGTAACAGGGTTACCATGGGGATGAGGATAGGGTTACCATGGGGACGAGGACAGGGTTACCGTGGGGACGAGGACAGGGTTACCGTGGTAACAGGGTTACCATGGGGACAGGGGGCCCCCTGAGGTCTCACCTGTTGACAGCAGCGTCCCGGGGCCGGCCGGGCTCTCCTTGGGGACGGAGGGGCAGCCCACCGGGCCGGGGGGCACCTTGGGCTTCCTCTGGAACACAGAAACCCCCCCTGATGAAGACCGGGACCAGACCAGATCAGGACCAGGACCAGGACCAGACCAGGACCAGGACCAGACCGGGTCCGGACCAGACCAAAACCTGAGCTGAAAACCTTTCATCCTACATCCGAGTGCTGACTGACTCATGTAGTGGAGGGGGCCACCCCCCTGGGGAGGGGGCTCTGAGTGTTTGCAGAAGCTCTTCGACGGACTCCAGGGCCCCCAGCTGAGGAGCGCTCTCAGGGTCCATCAGGGCTGAAGCTGTTCCCCCGTACCCTGAGATAGCTCTACCCTCTGAGTGGTTACTGAGGAGGAGAGAGCCTCTGGAGACTCAACCCCTCCTCATCCTCCTCCTCCTGCTCCCTCACCTCTCTCCCTCCCCCTCTCTCTCTCCCTCCCTCTGTCCCTTCCTCCCCCTCTCTCTCTCCCTGGCTTGCTCCTCCTCCTGCTCCCCAACCTCTCTCTCTCTCTCTCTCTCTCTCTCTCTCTCCCCCTCTCTCCCTCCCCCTCTCTCTTTCTCTCTCTCCCCCCCTCTCTTTCTCTCCCCCTGCCCCCTCACCTTGCTGCCCGGTTTGGGTCCTCTCTTCTTATGGGGCCGGGGGGCTAGCTGGGTGTGGACCCCCAGGGGCCCGGGCTGGGGGCCGCCCCCCGGGGAGCCTGTCTGGGCGGCGGCGGCGGCGGCGGCCTTCAGGAGGGCCAGGGTCTCGCTCTTGGGCCGCCGACCCCGCACGCCCTTGCGGACGGGCAGCGGGGGCAGCGGGCTGGGCAGCCGGAAGGAGGCCTGGCTGGAGCGCCGGCTGGGCTTGGAGGGGGAGAAGGACGGCAGCGGCTGGGGCTTGGTTGGCGACACTGGAGGAGGGGGGGGGGGGGGCACAGGACACAGCAGAGGGTTAGGGTCACCTAGGAGGGACAGGAGCTCCGGGGGGAGGGCGGTGGGACTGGTGACCGTGTAGAGGTGTGGAGGCCAGGCTGAGGAGCACCTCTGGTTCCTGAGCAGCACCTCAGCTGAGGTGCTCCTCAGCGGGGACCGAGGGCTGGAGCCCAGGGCGGGGACAGAGGGCTGGACGGAACCCCCCCACGCAGGGCGGGGGGCCATGCGTGGGGGAGGGGGACAGCTGCAGTCGGGGGTGGGGGAGGACGGCCTCCGTACGTCAGGAGGGCTGGCGGCTCGGTGCTACGGCCACCCCCTGTGGATGATTAGCCCTGAGCCATATGGACTTCCATTTCCCTCTGTGAGGCCGGTCGAAGCCTTCAGCCGGCGCTCTGTTATGAGGTCTACGTAGGGCCCTGACGCTACTCGGCAGCAGGGGTTCTCAAACGGGGGAACGAGTACTTTGGAGTGCTGCCGGGGGGACTAATCTGAAGGAGAAAGGGGGATCCGTGAGAAAGAACGCGCATCCAGAAACACCAAAGTGTGGTCAGCTTCAGCTTCCCTACTGGACTGTGACAGACAGAGGGAGAGTCGGAGCGGCTCTGTGCGCCGATGAGGAACGAGAGCGAGCCGCCCGGGATGGAAACATTCCTCTGGCGACATCACCTCCATCTGGCCCGTAATGAGGGGTAATAAGCACCTCATTCGGCCCAGACGTCACACTGCCCCGGGCTCACCACGACGCTCACGCACGCACAAACTGCCCCGGCCGTGCCAACACGCCACTCGGCGTTAATAAGCGAGTGGCGGTAAACAGACTGTTGACACGGGGTCAAAAGGACACCCCTCCACCTCCCGACGCCCTCAGGAGAGGAGAGGGGAGATGAACGAGCACCGGCTGACACGGAGGACACGGGAGACAGAACCCAGACACACAGACCTCTGACACACGCCAGGAAAAGACACGCGAAGAAAAGCTACTCTCACAGTCCTCAGCCACACCGGTCCACAGCCGAGGAGAGGAGAGGAGAGGAGAGGAGAGGAGAGGAGAGGAGAGGAGAGGAGAGGAGAGGAGAGGAGAGAGGAGAGGAGAGGAGAGGAGAGGAGAGGAGAGAGGGGAGGAGAGAGGGGAGGAGAGGAGAGGAGAGGGGAGGAGAGGGAGGAGAGGAGAGGGAGGAGGGGGGAGTAGAGTAGAGGAGAGAGTAGAGGAGTAGAAGAGGAGGACAGGAGGGAAGAGGGGAGAGGAGAGGGGGGGGTGAGGAAGAGAGGAGGAGCGTCCCAGGCCTGAGAGAGGCTGGTGAGTTGAGTGGGGGTCAGGGAGAGGGGGCTGAGGCCAGGTACATGAGGTGTCCTGGGCCCTCCTCTCCCAGCTGGGGAGGCCGGTGATTTAGCGGAGCTGGAGGGGCTGTGTAAACACTGGGAGGCTCTGTGTAAACAGGGCAGGATGTAGAGAGAGAGAGAGAGAGAGAGAGAGAGAGAGAGAGAGAGAGAGAGAGAGACAGGGATGAAGAGAGAGAGAGAGAGAGAGAGAGAGAGAGAGAGAGAGAGAGAGAGAGAGAGAGAGAGAAAGAGAGAAAGAGAGAGAGACAGGGATGAAGAGAGAGAGAGAGAGAGAGAGAGAGAGAGAGAGAGAAAGAGAAAGAGAAAGAGAAAGAGAAAGAGAGAGAGAGAGAGATCATATGCGGTCGGGAACCCAAACCATAAAAACCTCAGTACCACACACAGCCTAATGGGAGGTGGAGTGGAGCCTGACCAGAGCTCTGCTGCCCCCTGGAGGAGAGAAGGAGAGCAGCAGGAGGGGGGAGGAGGGGCGGGGCCTCACCACTGTTGCCGGGCGCCTGCAGGCTGTGCTTGGTGACCGAGCACCAGCCCACGGGGAAGATGTCCCGGGAGTCGTAGCGGCACCAGTAGTCGAAGGCGCCCCTCCAGCCGTCGAAGGTGACGAACACCTCCTGACCTTTGACCTGGCCCACGGTGGCCGGGCAGATGAGGTAGGGGTTCTTCTTGTCCACCGCCTCCAGCTTCATGCCAGCCGTCAGGTTGTTCTGGGGGGGTCGGAGGGGCTCCTGAGAGGGAGGGAGGGAGGGAGGGGGAGAGAAAGAGAGTCACGTCCATGCTATTCTACAAACTACAGACCAGCTCTATCCCCACAGCTGCAGATGGTGTGACCCTAATCTATATACTGTGTATCTATATTGATCTATATAGATTCATATCTTTATATAGGTGTCTATCTCTTATATATACATATTTATATATCTTTATAGGTGTCTATCTCTTATACACATACATGCATACACATATATACAGTGGCCATCGGCCATTATATGGATATGGTCAATCTCTTCCTCCCTAGTATCTGCCTTGGCCCCTGAACCCTGTATGGGTGGGGCTCTAGGTCTTAGTGAGGGCCCTCCTCCCTTCTTGAAGGCTGTGGCTCTAACCTGAGGGGCCTCCTACCTTCTTGAAGGCTGTAGCTCTGACCTGAGGCCCCTCCTACCTTCTTGAAGGCTGTAGCTCTGACCTGAGGGCCTCCTACCTTCTTGAAGGCTGTAGCTCTGACCTGAGGGCCTCCTACCTTCTTGAAGGCTGTAGCTCTGACCTGAGGGCCCTCCTACCTTCTTGAAGGCTGTGGCTCTGACCTGAGGGCCTTCCTACCTTCTTGAAGGCTGTGGCTCTGACCTGAGGCCCCTCCTACCTTCTTGAAGGCTGTAGCTCTGACCTGAGGCCCCTCCTACCTTCTTGAAGGCTGTGGCTCTGACCTGAGGGCCTTCCTACCTTCTTGAAGGCTGTGGCTCTGACCTGAGGCCCCTCCTACCTTCTTGAAGGCTGTAGCTCTGACCTGAGGCCCCTCCTACCTTCTTGAAGGCTGTGGCTCTGACCTGAGGCCCCTCCTACCTTCTTGAAGGCTGTGGCTCTGACCTGAGGGGCCTCCTACCTTCTTGAAGGCTGTGGCTCTGACCTGAGGCCCCTCCTACCTTCTTGAAGGCTGTGGCTCTGACCTGAGGGGCCTCCTACCTTCTTGAAGGCTGTGGCTCTGACCTGAGGCCCCTCCTACCTTCTTGAAGGCTGTGGCTCTGACCTGAGGCCCCTCCTACCTTCTTGAAGGCTGTGGCTCTGACCTGAGGCCCCTCCTACCTTCTTGAAGGCTGTGGCTCTGACCTGAGGCCCCTCCTACCTTCTTGAAGGCTGTGGCTCTGACCTGAGGGGCCTCCTACCTTCTTGAAGGCTGTGGCTCTGACGTGAGGCCCTCCTACCTTCTTGAAGGCTGTGGCTCTGACCTGAGGGCCCTCCTACCTTCTTGAAGGCTGTAGCTCTGACCTGAGGGCCCTCCTACCTTCTTGAAGGCTGTGGCTCTGACCTGAGGGCCCTCCTACCTTCTTGAAGGCTGTGGCTCTGACCTGAGGCCCCTCCTACCTTCTTGAAGGCTGTAGCTCTGACCTGAGGCCCCTCCTACCTTCTTGAAGGCTGTGGCTCTGACCTGAGGGCCTCCTACCTTCTTGAAGGCTGTGGCTCTGACCTGAGGGCCTCCTACCTTCTTGAAGGCTGTGGCTCTGACCTGAGGGCCCTCCTACCTTCTTGAAGGCTGTGGCTCTGACCTGAGGCCCCTCCTACCTTCTTGAAGGCTGTGGCTCTGACCTGAGGGCCCTCCTACCTTCTTGAAGGCTGTGGCTCTGACCTGAGGGCCCTCCTACCTTCTTGAAGGCTGTGGCTCTGACCTGAGGGCCTCCTACCTTCTTGAAGGCTGTGGCTCTGACCTGAGGGCCTCCTACCTTCTTGAAGGCTGTGGCTCTGACCTGAGGGCCCTCCTACCTTCTTGAAGGCTGTGGCTCTGACCTGAGGCCCCTCCTACCTTCTTGAAGGCTGTGGCTCTGACCTGAGGGGCCTCCTACCTTCTTGAAGGCTGTGGCTCTGACCTGAGGGCCCTCCTACCTTCTTGAAGGCTGTGGCTCTGACCTGAGGCCCTCCTACCTTCTTGAAGGCTGTGGCTCTGACCTGAGGGCCCTCCTACCTTCTTGAAGGCTGTGGCTCTGACCTGAGGGCCTCCTACCTTCTTGAAGGCTGTGGCTCTGACCTGAGGCCCCTCCTACCTTCTTGAAGGCTGTGGCGGGGGCCATCTCCGCCCCGTTGAGCGTGCGTAGGAGGAACATCGGCCACGACGACGCGTTCATACGAAACCCTGGAGGAAGAAAACCACACAGCAACCGTCTTTAATCACTCTGCAGCTGGACTGGAGGGGGTCTGGGGATGAATGTGGGCGTATCATATGCAAACAGAATAACACACACCACGCTGGGTATGAGGTCTAGAGGTCCAGACTTTTTAGGACCAATCTGAATGCAATTCATCCAAGAATTACTTGCAAACTAAACAGATGCATTCACATTCAAAAGAACGTGGCCACACAGAACTTTGTGTAAGAGTTGTAAGAGTATAATGTGTGACACTTCATTAAACAAAAACGTAGATCGTACTAGAGACATTGTAGACGATGCAAATGTCTGCCGTTAGTGGTTCATCGAACTGTTGCAGCGGGCGGCTGTATGTCTGGAGAGCTGGTTACCAGGTACCCAGATGTCCTAAAGAAGCCCCAAGGGGCATGTCTCCTGGGGTAGGACCACCGCAGGAGAGCCCATGAGCATCACGCTCTGGTATCGGAGAGAGCGATGGTAAGGAAGAGGATAAGGGCCATGAGTTCTGCCTCTAGAGTCAGACTCGGGGTAGGTCTGTGTCGGGGCTAGGTGGGCCGATATCAGATGACGGGGGGCCTCTGTGTCAGATCAGATCCTAATGGACGACGGATGGGGGTGCGGTCGTCGTGGTTACCCAGCGGCGGCTGCAGCATGTCGCCCTTCTTCTCGCAGGTCCCGATGGGCTGGATGTCGGCCGAGTCCACCAGGCACCAGAAGTCGTTGGTGTTGTCGCTGCCGTCCAGACGCAGCCGCAGCCGCACGCCCGTCACGCCCATCACCGTGGCGATGCAGACGGAGGTGCTGTTGCGCGGGTCGCGGGCCTCCAGCTTCATGCCCACCTTGAAGTCGTTGGAGGGCGGGAGCCGGGACTGGGGCGGGGAGGAGACGGTCTGGAGGTCAGAGGTCGCTTTGACTCCCAGCTGGAAGTCCTGGTTCAGTCCCTTAATGACCTGTCTCTGTACTGTCTAACCCCTACCCCCTCCTTACTGACCTGTCTCTGTACTGTCTAACCCCTACCTGCTCCTTAATGACCTGTCTCTACTGTCTAACCCCTACCTGCTCCTTAATGACCTGTCTCTGTACTGTCTAACCCCTACCTGCTCCTTAATGACCTGTCTCTGTACTGTCTAACCCCTACCTGCTCCTTAATGACCTGTCTCTGTACTGTCTAACCCCTACCTGCTCCTTAATGACCTGTCTCTGTACTGTCTAACCCCTACCTGCTCCTTAATGACCTGTCTCTGTACTGTCTAACCCCTACCTGCTCCTTAATGACCCGTCTCTGTACTGTCTAACCCCTACCTGCTCCTTAATGACCCGTCTCTGTACTGTCTAACCCCTACCTGCTCCTTAATGACCTGTCTCTGTACTGTCTAACCCCTACCTGCTCCTTAATGACCTGTCTCTGTACTGTCTAACCCCTACCTGCTCCTCAATGACCTGTCTCTGTACTGTCTAACCCCTACCTGCTCCTTAATGACCTGTCTCTGTACTGTCTAACCCCTACCTGCTCCTCAATGACCTGTCTCTGTACTGTCTAACCCCTACCTGCTCCTTAATGACCTGTCTCTGTACTGTCTAACCCCTACCTGCTCCTTAACGACCTGTCTCTGTACTGTCTAACCCCTACCTGCTCCTTAATGACCTGTCTCTGTACTGTCTAACCCCTACCTGCTCCTTAATGACCTGTCTCTGTACTGTCTAACCCCTACCTGCTCCTTAATGACCTGTCTCTGTACTGTCTAACCCCTACCTGCTCCTCAATGACCTGTCTCTGTACTGTCTAACCCCTACCTGCTCCTTAATGACCTGTCTCTGTACTGTCTAACCCCTACCTGCTCCTTAATGACCTGTCTCTGTACTGTCTAACCCCTACCTGCTCCTTAATGACCTGTCTCTGTACTGTCTAACCCCTACCTGCTCCTTAATGACCTGTCTCTGTACTGTCTAACCCCTACCTGCTCCATAATGACCTGTCTCTGTACTGTCTAACCCCTACCCCCTCCTTAATGACCTGTCTCTGTACTGTCTAACCCCTACCCCCTCCTTAGTGACCTGTCTCTGTACTGTCTAACCCCTACCTGCTCCTTAATGACCCGTCTCTGTACTGTCTAACCCTACCTGCTCCTTAATGACCTGTCTCTGTACTGTCTAACCCCTACCCCCTCCTTAATGACCTGTCTCTGTACTGTCTAACCCCTACCTGCTCCTTAATGACCTCTCTCTGTACTGTCTAACCCCTACCTGCTCCTTAATGACCTGTCTCTGTACTGTCTAACCCCCACCTGCTCCTTACTGACCTGTCTCTGTACTGTCTAACCCCTACCTGCTCCTTAATGACCTGTCCCTGTACTGTCTAACCCCTACCTGCTCCTTAATGACCTGTCTCTGTACTGTCTAACCCCTACCTGCTCCTTAATGACCTGTCTCTGTACTGTCTAACCCCTACCTGCTCCTTACTGACCTGTCTCTGTACTGTCTAACCCCTACCCCCTCCTTAATGACCTGTCTCTGTACTGTCTAACCCCTACCTGCTCCTTAATGACCTGTCTCTGTACTGTCTAACCCCTACCTGCTCCTTAATGACCTGTCTCTGTACTGTCTAACCCCTACCTGCTCTGTAGTGAAGGCCTGTAGTGAAGGCCTGTAGTGAAGGCCTGTAGTGAAGGCCTGTAGTGAAGGCCTGTAGTGAAGGCCTGTATTTCTGCATACCTGGCGGAAGAAGCTGGGAGGAGCCGGAGTGGATGATGTTTCTTTCAAGTACTGCTCCCAGCTGAAGGTATCTGAGGACACCATGAAACATCTCAACCAACCAGGAGAGGACACCATGAAACATCTCAACCAACCAGGAGAGGACACCATGAAACATCTCAACCAACCAGGAGAGGACACCATGAAACATCTCAACCAACCAGGAGAGGACACCATGAAACATCTCAACCAACCAGGAGAGGACACCATGAAACATCTCAACCAACCAGGAGAGGACACCATGAAACATCTCAACCAACCAGGAGAGGACACCATGAAACATCTCAACCAACCAGGAGAGGACACCATGAAACATCTCAACCAACCAGGAGAGGACACCATGAAACATCTCAACCAACCAGGAGAGGACACCATGAAACATCTCAACCAACCAGGAGAGGACACCATGAAACATCTCAACCAACCAGGAGAGGACACCATGAAACATCTCAACCAACCAGGAGAGGACACCATGAAACATCTCAACCAACCAGGAGAGGACACCATGAAACATCTCAACCAACCAGGAGAGGACACCATGAAACATCTCAACCAACCAGGAGACGGAGACCTGAAACATCTCAACCAACCAGGAGAGGACACCATGAAACATCTCAACCAACCAGGAGACGGAGACCTGAAACATCTCAACCAACCAGGAGACGGAGACCTGAAACATCTCAACCAACCAGGAGACTGAGACCTGAAACATCTCAACCAACCAGGAGACGGAGACCTGAAACATCTCAACCAGCCATGGATGATTGAGGACCTAGAAGATGGATGGTGTTTGAGGACCTAGAAGATGGATGGTGTTTGAGGACCTAGAAGATGGATGGTGTTTGAGGACCTAGAAGATGGATGGTGTTTGAGGACCTAGAAGATGGATGGTGTTTGAGGACCTAGAAGATGGATGGTGTTTGAGGACCTAGAAGATGGATGGTGTTTGAGGACCTAGAAGATGGATGGTGTTTGAGGACCTAGAAGATGGATGGTGATTGAGGACCTAGAAGATGGATGGTGTTTGAGGACCTAGAAGATGGATGGTGTTTGAGGACCTAGAAGATGGATGGTGTTTGAGGACCTAGAAGATGGATGGGTGTTTGGGAGTAGGATCTACTATGTCCCCATAGTAGATCATCCATGGTGCAGAACAACCTTTAGTGGCTGCAGGGTTTGGCCTCCCCATCTTGTCCTTCGCAGCTTCTTTTTGGTCTGAAACGTAAATGAAGAGACGTTATAAATATAACATGGATTATAACATTATGTGATACGCACTGACCCAGTGGAATTGGTCATCTATTTCCACATATCCAATAAGATTTCACCTCAGAGTCATTTGTGCTCAATTTAATTATTCAAACTGTATTTCATGTTGAAGATTTTGTCGTAACTTACTGCAACCAACTTTACAATACAAATCATTTAAGCTTTACGTTTCACTTTAGACTAAATGATTGGGATTCCATGACCGTAGTTCGAGATGAAATCACACAGACATTCCTGAACTGTCACATGTCCAAGATCAATCATCCACAAGCTCTAGAAGTTGAAAGCTGCTGTCCAATCCTCCTCACCGAACCAAAGCTAGCCTCAGAGACGGATCACAGTCTCGTCTGACGCCGGACCCTCTGATAAACTGAACTGCCAGTAAGTCGCCCACACGTTCTCATCAGAGGACGCACAGCTTGAAACATGCGGGTGACGGATGATGCATGGGCCCAGCGTTAAATCAAAGTGAATTCCCCTGGAGGAGCTAAGCGACATACATATTGTATGTTGTTCGTCCTGCCACTTAAAAATAGAACTTAGCATGGTGCAGCCACTTATCCTAGCTCTCTCTGTTGTGTACGGGCAATGTGTTAACCTAGTGATAGTTAGTGCTTGGCACTTGGTCCTATGAACATCCTCACTGTACTGACAGCGATATATTGTTGTTTCTCTTTCTTCTGACGAATGTCCTTATTGTAAGTCGCTGTGGGTCAAAGCGTCGGCTGAACGCCCGCAATGTGGATGTGAATGTAAGCCTGGCTGATTCATGCGGTGCTGCTGGGCCTTCGGGGGGCCGGCCTGCTCACCCTTCAGCGATGGTTTGCCCATGGCGGCGGGCCCCAGGGGTTCGTCCGTCAGGGGGACAGACTGACGCAGGCCGGGGCTCTACGAGAGGATACCTGCTGTCCTGGAAGGAGGATGAGAGAGCCCATGAAGGAATGACCCGTGACCTAGAGGTCGAGCGGTTCACATCATACACAACCCCTTAGTCTTAAAGCCCTGTGTGAATCAGTGCTTCTCTCTCTATTTACATCCATTACTCCATCCATCCACCTATCATTCAACCCATCCATTCTTCCATCCACCCGTCACTCAACCCATCCATCCGTCTCTCCGTCCATCTCTAACATAGCAACATGATAGTATGACTGGCCAGTGGGCGTCAGCGTGGGATGTTTAAACAGGAACATTTTATGACAATCCTTTATTGCGGCGGTCATGTGATGCTACGTCCCAATGTACCAGCCCCGTCACATGACTCACCTGCCCGCCCTCCACCTGAATGGCTCCTTTGTGTCCGCTGGACCAAGGTGCTCCCACACTGGCGTCTTCAGTGGATTAATTTCATCTGCTCTCAGTCCATCTTTTTCTGCATTTCGGGCCAATCGAACAACACAGTCCACAGACACACATTTAGTTAGTCTCAAAACCAAGACCATGTCACTTCATTAACGTTAACGGTATAGTGTATGACGACATGAATGTAGTGAGTGAACGAAATGCTGAATGTATTTCTTTTTTATTTATTTACTATTTATTATGTTACTTTTATTTTTTTAAATGAGTACGTGAGTGCACTGAATTTCGTTGTACTCCTGACAAATAAATATATCTTATCTTATCTTATTAGGGCTTAAACTTTAAAGCATTCATTCATCAACTAGTCTTCACATGAAACAAACAATACAGAGCTCATACAGCCTGAACAAAGGTGTGTGTGTGTGTGTGTGTGTGTGTGTGTGTGTGTGTGTGTGTGTGTGTGTGTGTGTGTGTGTGTGTGTGTGTGAGTGTGTGTGAGTGTGTGTGTGTGTGTGTGCTGATTAGTTATAGGGAAATCCCATTGCAAAGTCTATTCCTCTTCCTCCATTGCTGATTAGGTTGTTTAAGTTACAGATATTGAGGTAGTATGTCACTGAATGGCGGGTTTTAAAAATAGAAATATATATATATATATATATATATATATATATATATATATATATATGTTGACAAGCTTGGGCAGTGAAACTAAGGAAAGTTAATATTGTCAATTAATTTGAAAACCACCATGATATTTACTGGGATTAAATGTGTGTTTAATCCTAATAAAATAAAAAGTTATTCTCCAGTTAATTTATTGAAATTTAATTTAGCTTCACATTCAAAAAGACACATCTTTTTCATTTCCACTTTTGTTTCTAAGAATATACACAAAAATAAAAAAGACACAAATAGATTCGGCTGATAACTTTTTTAGAGGACTTTTTATGTCGTGTTGTTTTATCACGCAAATAAACCACGATCACCCTCGCACTTGAACGTCTCATTACTAGCTCTCATCACAGAACCTGTGGTTTGTTTATTGTAATATGAGTTAGTTTATTACACACTGAGGTGTTCATAACAGACTTGGCTGAAAAGCTGACTTAAAGCTAATACTACCTAGTTAGCATCAGCCAAGAGTTAGCACTCTGGCCAATAGCCCCTGGCTAATAACTAGCTAGCGTTAGCTTTCATGTTAGCGCCTCAGAAGACTTATTAGAAGCACATAAACAACCGTCGTGTCGTATTTAACTGTCACACACTGTCTCAAGATGTATCGCTTCGACTTACGAATGTTCGTATTTTCCCCGAAAGTTCGTAGGCGCACGAAAAATCGTTAAATAACTCACGTCTCGCGCTCTTCTTCGTCCTCGTATGTGTGTAAGTGTGTGTGTATGTGTGTATCATAGACTGTAGGTACAGGAAAATATGATGGTACGTTCACGTCATGTGGGATATGAAAGATGGTGTGCGTGTGTGTGTGTGTGTGTGTGTGTGTGTGTGTGTGTGTGTGTGTGTGTGTGTGTGTGTCTTGTGTGTTTGTTGTGTGTGTTTATATGTCTATATAATAGCTCATTAAAAATAATGACTTATGTGTGACTATAAATAACTATATTTGGTTTTAAAAGTATAAATAATATTATAATATTATAATATTATTTATGATTATTATCTTGCTTGTCGTCATTTTGTTTTCTTGATTCTTTGGGGAGTTTTTTAAGCCTTCTGGTAGATGGATGGGAAAAGACCACAATAATAAATATGAAAAAAGTTTATATTATGCGGTCACTACCAATGGGACAGTTTTCTACTATTTACAGATTCTGATGAGGTATAAAACGTAGCCTATAGGCAACACTTTAAGCTATGTTTAAGCTTTTCAACATATTGATATGTTGATTGAAAATAATTGACATGCATGTATTTTGTTTAAAGATAACTATGTATTCAGAAAACATTAGTTAAGGCAAAAAGGTATTCGGTAAATGTGATGTAACACTGGAAACGCCCTTAACCATCCCATCAAAAACATTTCAACTCAATTAATTATCGGATGTTTAAATCCCTACAGGGTTTTAAACATCTCTGAACCCTGCCGTCCAGTGGTTGCACATGTTTTGAAAGGAGTCTAGTAAAAGTTGGCTATACAAAAACATGCTATTGTGTACAAGGGCCATACTTTAAGCTGCTCTATATCCATTTATTAGTTATTTATCTTTAATTCCCAATTGAGGTATAATTTATTTTAATTTTTATGAATACATTTTAATTTATTCATAAAAATGATTTATTAATTATATAAAATAATCATACAAATAATAGAATATATAATTATTAATTATAATATATAGCATATAATTATTAATTATAATGAATTATTATCATTATTATATATTATAATATGAACAGTTTATTATTGCCATGGATTGGTTTGTACAACAGGTGGCGCCAGATCCAAGCAGAAGAATGAGGACAAAGTTTATCGAAAGGAAAAGATCACCTTTTAACAACTAAACTATTTTATAGTTTCCCCCAAACCATACCCATGCATTAAACGATTGACCATAGTAATACCAAAAAAATATTTGTATTAATATAAACATAAATGTACATATACATGTATATTATAATATATATGTAATAATTTAATAATATAATAATAATAATAATAATAACAATAATAATAATAACATTATTATTATAATAATAACATTATTATTATTATTATATGAATCTATTCTATTCTATGATTATACATATTATAGTAATATTATAATATAGAAATTCCATACAGATATTATAGTATATATTCATATAAATATATCTTTCCCACGTCCTACAGACGTTGGCTTGTTGCAAGGAGTCATTGCAAAGTTTGATGATGTTACGCTTTAAGATTAAACAACACCCTACATCCCTCCTGTCATTTCCTTTTCTAAAACATCCTAAACGAAGCATACCTAAGGGATAATTTTATGCTATTTACAGATTCAAATGATAAACCACAGCCTATAGGCAACAATTTGTTCTTTTTAGATCATAAGAAATCGGAGTATATTTAATTTAAACTTCTCAACATATTGACACAGGTTGATTGAATGATAATTGACATTCATTGACATGTATATTGCAGTGACATTTACATGAGGGTGGCTGTGAACTTCTTAAATTATGTAATTTACAAAACGGCCACAATCGTGTCACAACACTCATGCAGCAAACTGGGATCCCTGGTTTCCCTCCTCCCTTCCCATTGGCTCACTAAGAGAGGGCGTTCCCATTACGCACCTGTAATGACACAACATTGGACGCCCGGCACGTCAATCAAAGCCCCCGTTGCCAGGCGCCGTGCCTGCAGCGGGGTTCGGTTACTGCGCGTCTCAGTGCGCAGCGCAGCAGATCTGCACTGGTGGGTGGAGACGGAGACGCATCTTCTCCTGCACAACAGTAAGTGAGTGTGTGTGTTTTTCTCTGTGCATAACAACGGACTGCTGTCCACCTGACGGCGCGCCACAGTGGGGGCTATGGTGACTGTTGGGATCAGGATGTTTAATGCAAGGTAACGTTGGGTTTCGGGGTGGTTGTTTGGTGTTATGTGCGGTTTTACGCCTTCAGATAGACCCGTTGGCTCTGTGTTGGCTGTCTTGAAACTAGTTCAGCAGCTCAGAGGCCGGACTACCTGTGTGGATGTACAGAGCTGTGGTCGTTAGAAGGAAAGCATGACTTGATGTGTTTTGTTTATTGGCTTGTTTTTATCCTCTGCTTTGGACATGCGTGCAGCTGCAATGTGGAGGCAGCTTGTGTGCGCATGTACACACACACGCGCACACACACACACACACACACACACACACACACACACACACACACACACACACACACACACACACACACACACACACACACACACACACGCACAAACACACCTTCGTTTGCAAACACCTTCGAGTGTCATGTCAACAATGACGAATTTAGAAATTCACACACACACACACACAATCACACACACACACACACACACATGTGCGCGTGTGTTTGTATGTGTGTGTGTGTGTGTGTGTGTGTGTGTGTGTGTGTGTGTGTGTGTGTGTGTGTGTGTGTGTGCGTGCGTGCGTGCGTGCGTGCGTGCGTGTGTGACCAAAAGCAACAGGGTTACATTATTCGGTCAATCCTTAAACATGTTCCACACAGAGACTTTCGGAGTTCGTTTTTTCATGAACACACTTACATAATTCCTCCTCTCAGGCAGCTTATGGGGCCGACTCAGGAAACATACATCTGAGTGGGAATGAGTCACTCTGCTCATAAAGACATAGGCCTAATGTATTATCCATAGCTGTGTCCAATTAAAAAAAAAAAAAAAACTCACTATCCAACAGGCAGTTCAAAGGGAACATACTGGAAGTAGATAAGGGCAGTGTTAAGGCAGTGTTGGCATGGTTACTGTTTGAAGCACAACACAGCATTCTTGTTTGGATTGTGTTAGCTTTACCTTCGGCATGCTAACGGTCGCCCTGAGTGGCGACAGAGACCAGTGGAGGTGAGAGGTCAGCGATAGGGGTTAACCAGCTAACCAGCTAACCGGCCAGCACCCCATCACCGATTTAAAATGTTTTGCCTGAATGTCAATCACAGCCCCCATGGCTCCCAACCGGACCCCCAGCTCTGCGTTCCTTCTCTAGATTTCCTCTTTGCTAATTAAGGGACTTCTCTCTTGCCCTCTGGGGGGCAAGCGCCAGGGGGGGGGGGGGGGTCATAAAGACTGGGCCTCTTAAGCCCTCTGAGACTGTACCGGTGACTAAGGGCTACACAGATACAACTGAATTTAAATTGAATTGATCCAAAGGTAGTAGGCAGCAACAGGCTGGAGCTGCTACCCCCCCCCCCCCCCCCCCCTGCTACCCCCCCCCCCCCCCCCCCCTAACCCTAACCCACAGAGAGGTGAACGGAGTACGGAGGCCTTGGTGTGAGCGTCGTCAGCACAGCTTCCAGCGTCACGCGTGGGTTAATCCAATGTCTCGGTATTCATGTGTTCATACCCTTGTTGTGCCTCTAAAGGTCTGGGCATCGAGGCTCGCATCACAAGTACCAGATCAAGTGTGCGTGGTAGTAATGAGTCGTTTATTCCTGTGTTATGTACTGTAGTAGTATGTTATTAAGGTACTCATTATAGTAGTATTGGCTTGGACAGTGACTTCAATCAGCAGGGTTGGCCTACAGCCTGTAATCATTAACATCTGGAGCTGGCCTTCACCGATAGCCATGAGGTCAGACAGCATGAGACAGGTCATAGGTCACCAACGTGAAGCCGTTCCCCACAGCTCCTTACCCCCCATCCAGACCCCCTCACCCCTCACGCCCTGACCCCTCACCCTGACCCCTCACCCTGACCCCTCACCCCTGACCCCTCACCCCGCTAACCCGGCTGTGGTGTTTGGTGCAGGACGGACCGGGACGCCACCATGGGCCCCGTGAGGAGGTCTTCAGGGAGCCGGCCCCTCCCCGGACCACGCCACTGGGCCGTCCACGCCGCCTTCTAGCCGGGACATACACCTCCTCCTGCTCCTCCTCCACCTCCTCCTCCACCTCCTCCTCCACCTCACTGGGACCTCTTTGACCTCTTCTGGCACCTCCACATCTAACTCCTCCACCCCCCTCCTCCACCTCCACAGCGAACCCCTCCCACCCCCTCCTCCACCTCTACACCTCTCCCCTCCTCTCCCCCACCTCCCCCCCTCCTCCTCCACCTCACTCCTCTCCCCCACCTCCACCTCCCCCTCCCCCTCCTCCACCTCCACTCCTCACTCCTCTCCCCCACCTCCCCCTCCTCCTAGTGACCTCCCCCTCCACTCCTCACTCCTCTCCCCACCTCCCCCTCCCCCTCTCCACCTCCACTCCTCACTCCTCTCCCCCACCTCCCCCTCCCCCTCCCCCTCCTCCACCTCCACTCCTCACTCCTCTCCCCCACCTCCCCCTCCTCCACCTCCACTCCTCACTCCTCTCCCCCACCTCCCCCTCCCCCTCCCCCTCCTCCACCTCCACTCCTCACTCCTCTCCCCCACCTCCCCCTCCTCCTTCTCCTCCTCCTGCCCGTCGTCTTTTAGTTTCATGAAGTTCCCCGCCATCGGTGATGTGATGAATAAGTTTGAAGTCCTTGGGATCGTAGGTGAAGGTGAGCCATCCTTCCTCTTCCTCGTGACTTCCTCTTCCTCGCATAACGGGGTCATTCACCGCTGTGTGTGTTTGCTGGTAACCGAGCAATATCTGCACCTTCAAAATTAGACCTCTAAAAACTACAATACTATATACCGGGAGATAGTGTGTGACAGTTAAATGCGCCCAATGATTTCTTATGGGCTTTTAGAAGCTTTCTGCAACCCTAACATCAAAGCTAATGCTAGCTATGTATTAGCCAGAGTGATAGCTCTGGCCACTAGCAACTAGCCAGCATTAGCTTT